>NW_026067991.1:3861639-4065861 GCF_014885135.2 Alexandromys fortis
TCATCATTTTAACCAGTTTTTTTTGCCTTTTTTTTGGTTTGTTTTTGTTTCTTGTTTTTTAACACGGGGTTTCACTGTGTAGCCCTGGATATCCTAGAACTTGAACTCAATCTGTCTTGAACTAGGCTGGCCTCGAATTAAAAAATTCCCCAGCCTCTACCTTGTGAGTGCTGCGATAAAAGGTGTGTGCCACCACCACCACCTGGCATTCTAATCAGTCTTAAAACAGTGCACAATTCAGTGGTGTTAAAAATTCTTCTCAATGTTGTACAACCACGGCTGCTATCTCTGCTCCCTCGTATGCTGCCCTGTGCTGAGAACACACACCATGCAGGTGTGCTTAGTGCCCCAGCGCCAATCTTGCCACACATGGAAATGCTCCATGTACACAGGTGCTCGTATTTGCCCATTTTGCCACTGAGACTGACATGAAGGGGTTAAGTTCCTTATGGTGGATCACAGGGTCAGCAAGGCACGTCTGTAGGGCTTCAAAGTCAATGCCTTACATGGTTTTGGGCTCCATTCAGACCGAGGACCACAGAGGAATGAAGGTATCTTAATGTACCTATTATGCCTACATAGAAAATGAATTTAAAAATACCTCGATCAAACTTTGAATTAGGAAGAGGTCTGAAATTTTTCTAACCCAATAAAATGGAAATTGTACAGTACTTGTTCACTTTATTTAATGGAATAATTCATTTTAAGAATCATAAAAGAATATTTATAGGGCTTTCATGAGTTCATCTGAAGCATTCAACGCCCAGACCTATTTTCTACCATTAGGCACCTCAACTTTAAAACCGTCTATCACAAGGTTATGCAGAAGCAGCCTCTGTGGTTTGCGAACAGAAATAGTTCAACAGTGCCATCAAGAAAGGCTCCTTCCAGGGCTCGAAGGGCCAGTGACTGCCACACTCTGGAATGCACGAGTCACAGAGAAGCCTGACACACAAAAAGGCAGGCCTGGCCTTACTCACTTAGGGCTCTGAACTGGGACTTTTAGTCTGTCACCCACGTCACTCTGATTTCAAAAAAAGGGGATCTCAGTCTGGAATCCAGGGCTAAGCCACACAACACAGAATCACCTGCATCTATTTCCTGGAATTCCCTGATAAAGGCGCACAGAAAGAACCTCTCAAACACAGCTGCTGCTCTCCTCTTGGGCAACGTACTGTTGGGGTTGGCAGGGATGCAGATATGAACTATAGGGTAAAGTCATTTTATTTCATTTCTTTTATCTTACCAAGCTCAAAGTCAAAATGTGGTGGATTGAGCTGGAGAAATGGCTTGGTGGGCAACTGCTGGCTGCACAAGCGTAAGGACCTGAGTTCAAATCCCTAAGCCCTTACAGAGCCAAGCACAATGACAAACATCATTGCAATGAGCGTGGGAGGCTCGTGGACCAGCTAGCCTGGTGTCTTAGACAAGGTGGGGACAGAGGACAGATACCTGAGGTCACCTTCTGACCTCCAAATGTCTGCCATGGCACAGGTGCGCTCGCCCTTAGATATAGAAAGGTGTATATATACACATATGTAAACACATATCAGGTACACAGATACATAAAAAATAATATGCGACAATTTTAATTCAAAGCAAAGGAACCAACACTAAGATATGAGAAAACTTTCTCTGAGGCAGAACCCCGAAGTATGTGCATGAGCATAATTTTGTCTTTTTTTTTTTTTTTTTTTTTTTGCAGTGCTAAGTATTGAACTCAGGACATGGTACATGCTGGGCAAGGTCTCTTCCTGCTTCACTGCTGAGCTACATCTCCAGTCACACAAATCTTTAAGATCCACGCTGGTGAGGAAAGAGAGGAGTGAGAGTCCATATTTTTCGAAAGAAGACGTCTGCCTGCCTGCACACACAGTCAAGAACACAGGGCTTGTCTAGCTTGCACAGGGTTCTGGGTCCTGTCACAGCAGCACACGCACACACACGCACACACAGACACACAGACACACACACACACTGGCTGGGTCCATCCCCACTGGTTACACTCCTAAGGAAGAAACAGACTCCTAGCCACCGGTGCTGCTGGAGAAGGCAGGTAGGGCAGGCAGGGTTCTGGGAAAGCTGTGACAGACTGTCGCTGCCTCCTCAAGAAACGCAATACTATTTTAAGAGATAAACAAGTGTGGCCGTGGTTAAAGATAATCACAGTCAGATGTTGGCGAAAGTAGGCAAACATCTCTAGGCCTGTGCTATTTAGGGTCTAAAAGAGTATGTATGTGTGAGCGCATTTGTGTGTGTGTTGTGTGTATACACGCCAGGCCATGCTTATGTTTAGAGCTTTGGTAACACACATTTACAAATACAAAGAAAACTAATACCCTACGGAAAGACGCTTCTGGAAGTGTTACCACATCTGAGGGCCAAAAGGCAGTCAATAGGGAGCTGCGCTAATACGATTCCACCAAAGCAATAACAACCAAAGGGACTCAAGGCTGGAATTCAGTTGGGCAGCAGAGTAAATGGAGAGGGAAGAGACTACTTATTCAGCCACCGGGGAGAACAGTTTCATGTCTCTGAGCTCCAGTCTTGCCCGTGAAATGTGTAGGTTGGACCCCAAGAGCCAAAGGCCAAGAGATACTGCAGTCACTGACCATAAACTGCTGTCTGTCTTTGCTAAGGAAGCTCCATCCTAATCCAGGCACCACTCCCGACCCTTCTAGACCCAAACCTTTCTTCACATGGTCTCAGTGAACAGAGGTCCCTTCCCGACAAAAGTCTTTCTGCCCTTTGAGGACTGTGCAGGAGAGATGGGCTCTGTTCAGTGGTTCTTAAACCAGTACTGTTTCTCATCAGACCCACGCTGACATTCACTGTAGTGGCCATCTATGTGCTCTTCATAAGAGCGCTTCAGACTTCCTGGTTTTGAGAGCTGAAACCCTGCCTGTTCATTCTCTCCCCCAGCAAGGGGTCCTACAATAGCTCGGATATTTAACTCCCTGAACTAGAGGGATTGATTCAAGGAGGAAATGACACAAATTAGATGGAGAGGAAATCAGGACCTCTCCCTCCCCACAGAACACGAAGTTCTGTAAGTTGGTACATGCCTTTTATCTCAGGAGACAGAGACAGGAGGATCTCTGTGAGATGGGCCTGATCTACAGAGAGTCCTAGACCTGCCAGTGCTACATAGTGAAACCTTGTCTAAAAACCACAAAACTAACTTAATCCTTGTGTGTGTGTGTGTGTGTGTGTAAGAGTGAGAGATGCGGTTTTTAAATACAAAAAGCTCTAGTTAGTTGACTGCTATGGCAGAACAGAAATGAGATTGATGTAAATGGTAGATCAGATATTTACCAGAGCCAAGACGATAACTATAGTAATTAAAAGAATACATTTTAGAGGATCTTGATCATGAATACAGAGTAATAGCACACAATGAGCAAAACTGATGGCCCTTAGTAGTGGTTTGCCAAAAAAAAAAAATGCTTAAAGAATTCAACATAGGCTTCTTCTTCTTCTGGAAAACACCAAATGGCGGATGACGCCGGTGCAGCGGGAGGGTCCGGAGGACCCGGGGGCCCAGGATTAGGAGGCCATGGCGGATTCAGGATTCGGCAGCGGTCTGAGGGGCCGCGGCCATGGTCGAGGCTGTGGCCGAGGGCGAGGCCACGGGGCTCGCGGAGGTAAAGCTGAAGACAAGGAGTGGATTCCCGTCACCAAGCTGGGCCGCCTGGTTAAGGACATGAAGATCAAGTCCCTAGAGGAGATCTACCTGTTCTCCCTGCCCATTAAGGAATCTGAGATTATTGACTTTTTCCTGGGAGCTTCCCTAAAGGATGAGGTTCTGAAGATCATGCCCGTGCAGAAGCAGACTAGGGCAGGCCAGCGGACCAGGTTCAAGGCTTTCGTTGCTATTGGGGACTACAATGGTCACGTAGGTCTCGGTGTCAAGTGCTCCAAGGAGGTAGCCACTGCCATCCGTGGGGCCATTATCTTGGCCAAGCTTTCCATTGTCCCTGTGCGGAGAGGCTACTGGGGGAACAAGATTGGCAAGCCCCACACTGTTCCTTGCAAAGTGACAGGTCGCTGTGGTTCTGTGCTGGTGCGTCTCATCCCTGCCCCCAGAGGCACTGGCATAGTCTCTGCTCCTGTCCCCAAGAAGCTACTGATGATGGCTGGCATCGATGACTGCTACACATCAGCCAGGGGCTGCACTGCCACCCTGGGCAACTTTGCCAAGGCCACCTTTGATGCCATCTCTAAGACCTACAGCTACCTGACCCCCGACCTCTGGAAAGAGACTGTGTTCACCAAGTCTCCTTATCAGGAATTCACTGACCATCTTGTGAAAAACCACACCAGAGTCTCTGTTCAGAGGACCCAGGCTCCAGCTGTGGCCACCACATAAGGGTTTTTATACAAGGAAAATAAAAGTGAATTAGGTCTGTTAAAAAAAAAAAAGAATTCAACATAGGGCTGGAGAGATGGCTCAGCAGGTAAACAACCCGCCTTGCAATCATGAGGACTGGAGCTTAGATCCCCAGAATCCACACAAATACTACGTAGGCATGGCAACCCATCTATAATTCCAGTCTCAGAAGACAGACATGGGATCCTCAGAGCAGGCTAGTGAGACTATGGTATTGGCATGCTCTGTGTTTGATTGAGAGGTCCTGTCCTTAAAGAGCCTGGTTGAGAGCTATCCAGAAAGAGTCCGGACGTTATCTCTGGACCTCCACATGAATGTGCATACACATATGCATTCATGTGTGTGAACACATAAACACACAAACCACACAAACAAACTCATGAAGAGAAGAAAAATGGAAAATTAAAAATAAAAACATCCAACCCACTGGCCTCCTGGATTTGAGAGGAGCCCTTTCTGAAGAGAAACCATCACCTCGCATGAGCCCAAGATCTACAAACCAACAATGGAGAGGCTTCTGTGGCTCGAAGATTAGGCAGAAGGCCTAGACTGAAAGCCCATGTCCTGTGCTCATCTCCTTGGACGCTTTGAGAAACGCTCACTTGTCGAACTCCATCCCACTCAAGAGCTCCCCTGGAATTAAGGCCGTGTGAAGACAAGAAACATCTGGCAATGGGGAGAACATTGCTGCCCTCACACTAGACTTTGCTGAGCGCATCCTATAGGCTGGGGAACCAGGAAATATGTATATTCACCTGAATCCATACAACCACATATGGTCTCTTAAGCAGACCGGGGAGGAGATGGCACGCAGAATTCTGTCAGGTAACCAGACAAGTCGGCAAACTTGGGGAGGACGAAACCCTGGGAAGAATCTCAGTTTGATTCCCCTGGATTTTAAAGACTTGAACCAAAAGAAGAATTGTACATTATTAGCTCTTTTACTTAAAAATAAATAAATAAATAAATAAGGAAAGAAAGAAAGAAAGAAAGAAAGAAAGAAAGAAAGAAAGAAAGAAAGAAAGAAAGACAGACAGACAGGCAGGTTCCAGAGAGCTGGCTGACCTACATTCCCTTCTCCACCAAGCCCACTTGGGACACTAGCCAGGCACTTCTCCACAAAAGCGCTGTGGTCTTTCCACCCTCTTAATTTCCAGTAGGATACTTTGTAAAGACGCAGGAACTCAGCACGGCTCTCCCAGCTTGTCCCAGGAACTGCTTCCTGAGCATCTGCCAGAGATCAGAGGGATGCACACGCAAAGATGAGCCCACTCTGGAAGCGCCAGGCATGCCTATGTTATGGCACAGAGTGCTTAATGTGACCAGCCTTACAAACGGCAAATGTGGCTGACTCATACAGAGACAAATTTACATGTGGAATCGGCTGCAGGCCTTGGCTGTTGCACATTGCAGGGCCTGACATGGCAAAGGCATTCTGCGAACTGGACTTCAGACATTGGTCCTGCCCTGTCTCTGCCATATGCACCCACTGATCCAGGAGAAGATGCCAACTGAATAAAGGCACAAGCCAGCAACCTATCAACGTAACACAATGAGCAGGTTATATCTCGTTAACCTGGGACTAGCTGTCTTTGGATTAGGAGACAAAGGTGAACACATAACTGTTGGCAAGAAGCCACGGCAATTACAGATCCAGTAAGTTATGTCATTGACCCTTTACAATGGGAGGAATCTGAGAGGGTGGAGAATGTGAGAGACTTTCTCTAAGGGACCCAGCCGAGCTAGGATAAAGGCCAACAGTCCCCTGTCCTGTCTCTCCCCACCCTGACCTCCCCCTCATTTTCTCCCAGGGCTGGTTAGGCTGTTGGGAAGACTCACCCACCTTCCTGTCCACCTCCCACACATATACACACCCTGGGAACAGTCCAGCTCTGCTTTTGCTCTCACAGCTCTGGCTTGCTTAGCTGGCAGAAGGGTCAGAGTTAAATTTAGACCTGACCACCTCCCTGGGACTCAGCTGGATCACTAGCTACATGAGGAGAGATGTAGTCGCACTAGTCGGGCTAGCTATGAACACTCAACCAGAAGCCCTACTTGGTAGTTAGGCTGAAAGTTAAACGGGAAAGGGGCAGGATTTCTAAACAAAATCACAAAAGGAATGGAAGATAAAACAAACTAGAAAGACTGAAATAAACCTTACAAGGGTTGCTGAGGCGTCTGCCCCTAGCAGAAGCTCTTGTTTCCCTTCTTTTCTGAGATGGGCACTCCCTGTGTTGCCCGGGCTGGCCTTGACATCCTTGGCTCAGGTGACAGTCCCAGTGTTGGGATCATGGTGGGACACTGTGCTCAGCCTATCTGTGCTACTGAAACAAACTAGCTTCAAGCAAGGTGCGAAAACCCAAACTCCACACAGCCATCAGGCCTTGTTGTGCTCTTTGACTATGCTTTGTGTGTTTTCCCATAACACTTAGCAAGGCCTTTTGGAAAGATTCTTTAAATACGGCCCAGAGGACAAACAGTGTGTACTTAGGGACCCAGTGAAAGGTAGCAAAGAAGCTTTTAATACTCATGTCACACGCTCAGACAGGGCCCCACTTGTCCAACATTCTCAGTGTCCTATTTGTTTTTATCTTTTTTGTCTTCACTCAAGAGTACCTAGAAAATATATGCTTGTAAAACACACACACACACACACACACACAGAGAGAGAGAGAGAGAGAGAGAGAGAGAGAGAGAGAGAGAGAGACCTAACCCATGGCTCCATCCACAGTGTAAACAGATGAGGGCAGAGCTTTATTCTGCTTTTGTTTCTGTTTATCTCCCAGTCTGTGGAGGAATCACCCATGATTAGGAGTCAGGCATACTCTGGGAGGACCTCATAGTCTTCAGTTTGACTGGACCACACTGGGTGTCCATGCCTAGCTTTAGATTAATGTTGACTTTCCTGTCCACCTAGCCTGGAGGAGTGATAGGAAACCCCTTGGAAGTCTCAAAAAGTCTTCTGGCCTTGCTTGGATACTCCAGGTCACTCAGGAAGACTGTGATGGAATAGGACCAGCTGGACCTAGCACTCAGCTCTTGGTTGTGGAGAATTAAGTTGTGGTTTTAGACGGACTTGTGTTCCCGAGTGGTAGAGGGTCCCCAGGATCCCTGTAGACATTTGTGAACACAAGCTATAGTGCTTACCATGGGAAAGATTTTTGGGCAAGGCATACTTCTAGGAACCTGGAAGGAAATTCCAGTTCACTGGGCCCCTGTGTCCTAGATTTTTTTTTCCAAAAAGCTTGGTTCCCCCTGATCCAGTCCATTTACCCTTTCTATCTCCCCAAACAAAAAGAGCAGGTGCATTCTGTTTTTCACTACCAACCCTTCAAAGGCCAAATAATCTGCTCTAGTTAGCATGATGTCATTTCCTCATTTCCATCAAAAAATAGAAAGAGGCGAAAGTGCAACAGATAGCATTCAACACAATAATTACCTGCAAAATATCATCTCCATTCTAACATGATAGCATCCAAGTGCTGCACACGCCACTATTTTTTTTTTTTTTTTGTACTGTGCCTTTGAAACCTGGCGTGTGCAGCAGGGGCACATCCCAATTTGAACTAGCTTCATTTCAAGCCCTCAAAACCCCATGTAGCGAACAACAGATTGGACAATGCAGCTCTGGATGGCCTCTCTACTCTGCTTTCTTCGTGGTCCTCTGAATGTTTTTCTTCCTTCATCCCCATAAAAATGGGTCCCTTTATCCCAGCTCTTTAAAAGCGCTCACCTGTCTTCCACTCCTTGGGACATCTGGAGGATGATTCCCGTTAGTTTCTGCTTAATCACACTAACGATCAGAGAGAAGCTTGGGGTGTCAGCCTTTAGTGACCAACTCTTCACCCTTCTGTTTGTTTGCTGTAACTGTTTCACACATATGGACCAGTTCCCGAGCCCAACTGCAAAATATTTGGGAGCATGGAAGCATCTTGAATTCTTCTATGAGCACTAGTCTAACATCGGTATTCCCAGAATTTTGGAATAAAACAGAAAGTGTGTGCTTTAACATTCCACAGGATTAAGGAATGGCTGAAATCATTTTTTTCTCTTTCTTTCCTTCTTTCTTTCCTTCCTTCCTTCCTTCCTTCCTTCCTTCCTTCCTTCCTTCCTTCCTTCCTTCCTTCTGAAATCATTTGAACATGTCCTTTGGCATAGTCTGCAGGGACTTCTGGGAGCTTCATAACAACCTAACCCCTAGCACTTACAACAAGCCAGGACTGAGTGGTTTATATGTGTTCATTCACCTAAGCTTTGAAAAAAAAAAACCCATGAATAGATTCCACGGTCATTTCTACTTTCCAGAAAAAGAAACCAAGAAGAAGAATGTATTTATGTAATTTGTACAAGGTCACGGAGAAAAGCAGTTGATCAGGCACTCACGTCCACTGTGACTGCTGTATTCAACCTTTCAACTACTGCAGTCTATTACCTTGCAATACAGAACCACAAAATGCAGTTCTATTTTTACACTGTATGTTAGTGCATATCCCAAGAATCAAAGGTATTAGTTTGTATACTCTGAGCCGGGCATTTCTCTCATATAAAAGAATTAGGCTAATTCAGAAAATGTAAACAGAAATAAACAGTTGGGGAGCCATGAAATTCCAAGTTCCAGAGGGTCCTTTTCATAATCCTAAACAAACCAGCACACGGTTCCTTCCAAAGGGCATGAAGCTACGAGCAATAAATGAGCCTCCAAATTCAGATACACCCCAAGTTGAAGAACCCTCTTTCTAGGAATCTGTCCTTGGGAAGCAGGTATGGGCATGTATCATTTTAATACTGTTTAGAGCAAAAGCGAGAAATTGCTTGAGAGAAGGATGATTAAATATGAACAATTCATATTGATACAAGATTAAAAAGCATCTAGTAGTATTTGTTAGGTCTTAAACCTGGGAACAAAGGGACCCAGGTGCCTATTTAATGTATCAAAACAGACCTGGGTTTCAACACCAGATGAATGGAAAAAGAAAAAGAATTAAAGGAAGATATAACAGGTTCCTAGGTATGGTGGAGAAGGTTTATTGTAGATATGAGGGCGGTTATAGCCAGAGGCAGAGACTTGTGGGAGAGTCTAGAGTGAACTCATAAAAGGGAAACCTGCCCCTGGGTGGGAAAGTTCAGGGCAGGGGGCAGGGCATTCCAGCCATACCGTGTAACAGGTAGGGACCAAGGGATACTGGGAGGACTGGGCAGCCAGGTAGGCTTTGATATGATAAATAGGCACTTCAGTTTGTTCTTGGTCCCCAGTTTGAGACCCAACAAGTATTCAAATGAAATAGGAAGCCCAAACATGTGGTTCCTTCTATGGAGGGACCACTATGGTCCATCTCAAGCTACCAATGAGTTAGTAATTTGTTCTCAAAGTCTAGGATATTTTGTAACTCTTGTGAATACACACACACTAGAAGTTATCTTTAGGTGATGGAATTTTATCTTCACTTGCCTATATTTAATTTTTTTCCATTTACATATTTTTCTAGACAGAAAAATCGAAGTTTCTTTCTAATTTGCATAGATTTAATGACCTCTATTTCAAGGAATATCTCAAAGAAAAACATACAACTCTTGAACTTACTTTTTGAAATTAACCATATGACTAAGGGGAGGAGGGAGGGTCAACAATACAGCTCCAGCCTCTGGAGTTTATAGATATCCTGAGGGGACAGATCTACGTGGGGAAAATCAGACCTGTGCAGAAATGGAAGCTAAGGAAGGCAAACAAACACCCCCCCAAAAGAAACTCCAGACCAGGTATCAGAGTGCCCACACAGCCTAAACAACTCAGAAGCTACAATCCTCAACTGCTACAAGACTCCCGCCAACAGTTCTCCAGCTCGAGTCTGTTGGCAGAGCAGTACCTTGGCCATCCTGGAGGGCTGGGGACATAGCTTAAGAGACAGTGTCCTTGCCCAGCATGTGAAGACTCTGAGTTCCATCACCACCACTGGGGAAAAAAAAATCCTGCTGGGTGGTGGTGGCACAGATTTTAAACCTAGCACTTGGAAGACAGAGGCAGGCAGATCTCTGAGTTCTAGGCTGGTCTGGTGTACAGATCAAGTTCTGGAACGGCCAGGGCTACACAGAGAAACCCTGTCCTGAAAAACAAACAAACAAACAAACAAACAAACAAACAAAAAGCCTTCCGCCCACATGGAAGATGTTCTCGAGGTGAAGTAAAAGCAAGCTCTAAAGCAGTATGTAAATTACAAGACGGTTTGCCCAGAAGGAGGTGGACCATGCAGCGGTGATGATTTGTCTAACGCTTGGTTTTGCTGTTGAACATAGTAAAGAAGCAGAAGCAGAAGCAGAAGCAGCACTTGCTGAGTGAGATGCCCTCACCTCCCTTACCTCACCCCAGAGCGACCACAGCACAGAGATCTCCAGATTCCTCATTCCCCGCTCCTATCCTGCCCCCAGTTCAGGGACTGCGACTGACAAGGAGAGGCCTCCTTAACTTCCCAAAATGAGAATTCCCCAGGGGAGAGGTGGCCTTCCCACACAGAATGCTTTTTCTTTCTGGAGCTGGGGGAAGGGAGAGGGAGGAGATGGAGTAGGAGAGAGAGAGAGGAGAGAGAGAGGAGAGAGAGAGAGAGAGAGAGAGAGAGAGAGAGAGAGAGAGAGAGAGAGAGAGAGAGAGAGAGAGAAACCGAAAAGAAGTCAAAGAGGAAACACAGTTTCCCACCAGGTCACCAGATCAGGCTACTAAGCCTTTGTGTCTCACCCCCAGGGAACGCTGCAACCACCTGGAGAGCTTGTTAAATCACAAACTAACTGTTAGATCCTGGGACTGAGCGTGTCTACCATAGCCCTGAGTGACCACTCTTAGTCACTTCTGCTCCCAGGCATTCTGCCAGGGAGGAAAGAGGATTCGCAGCCCTGGTGTGAGGCTGGACCTTGCAAACCGGCCGATGTGGACTGTCCACCACTTGGGGAAGCTGGGTTCCCCTGTGGCTGAGAAGATAATACCCCTCCATCCATAAGAACACACAGATTCTCATACAGGAAGTGGGGGAACTATGGATGTCCTGAGAACTGGGGATGCAGCAGTGGCTCTGGGAGAGGAAACGCATGCTCACAAGTCATTAAACCCCAGGGAAGAGCAGACAGCTGCAAACGACATAGCTGCTGCTTTAACCCAGCAACAGAAAGGGGTTCCCTTCCTTCCAATTTGGGTTTCCTCGAAGTGGTCACCAGAAGGACAGGAAGAATGTGGAAGAACCAGCTCAGAAGCTATCAAGTTTTCTCTTGGACAGGCAAAGCCATTGGCAGCCTCTCAGCCACCTCAGGGTGTACCCGAGGCCCCGCTCCTTCCAGGAAGTATCGCACAGAAAGTCGCACTGCCTCCAAAAAGTGGAAAGATAAATCCCATTAGTCACTGAAAAAGACCAGGCAGGGAGCCAAGCCACCTTGTCCCTTACCTGTGAACTCTATAGGTGACCCTGTCTGAACACCAGCTGAACATCCAGATCTCAGGGGCTGCACTAATAGGCAGGGTGGGGGTGGGTGGAGTGGGGGTGAGTGAGTGGGGGAGGGATAGTTTGTTTTTGTTTCTCAGTCTAGGCAGAAACAGTCTGAAGGTGCAACAAAGGCTGTGTGCCCTTAGTAGCTGCACCATGGGCAGAGAAGTACGCCTTAGATTGCTAGCTGAGGTCAAGGAGCGGGCGAAAAATGGCCTTTTCTTTTTAGAAAATGTGGGTTCTCAGGATCAAAACTTCTAAAACGACGACGTCGTGATGAGATAGAGCACTTGCTAATGTAGGTGAGGCCTGACTTCCAGCCCCAGCAAAAACAAAATAATCCCCTGTGTCACTGCACAAAAGAAGCACAACTTGGGGTCACTTACGGTTCTCAGTCTTTGGTTGACTCTTTTACGGGATAAAATGATTATGACACTAGCAGCATTCATAGGTTTTAAAATTGATTTAATTATTTGTAAAAGGAAAGGACAAATCTGTGTTCCCTGCTTTGACAACTCCACAACACTGAAACATAGTGACGATGGCAATGGCTCGAGCCAAGACCATTAAATAGTTTAGGAATGCAGATTTACACCATTGCGACACAGAGGCCAGAGTCTATGTCTAGTATACTGCTGATGTTAATAGCAGGACTTTAAAAACATGTTCCGTGCCTGGTGCTGTGCTGAGCCCTCCACAGACATTGTCTTAACTGGTCCTCACAGCGGGCCCCACTGTAGTAAACATCATCTTGATTCCCATCCTCTCCCAGGTCTCTAGTTCAGGGCTAACAGGTGGTCAGCTCAAACGTTTGTCAAGTGAATTAAAATGCGAAGTATTACATACAACCAGGAGCAGTCAAGGATGGAAGGAGAGGACTGCCGTTTCGTGGATGCATTTCCACCTGCAGGGATACACATTAAGAATGCGTGCCTGAGGTTCCAGCTACTTGGAAGGCTGGGGTAGGAAGATGAGTCAGGAGAATGGTTTGAGCCCAAGAATTGGAGGCTAACCTGGGCAGCATAATAAGTCTCTTATAAATAAATAAATAAATAAATAGACAAGAAAAGAGGTTATCTTTTGAATGAACTGAACCAGAGGTCAAAACATACGGCAACAAAATCACACGAATGTTTAATAGGAATGATATAGAGCTAGGCTGGCATACGTTGTCTTATCCCTGGATAGAAGAGTCTTTAGAGTGAACCAGGCAGATGGTATCATTACCCCCAAGAACAACAAAGCATTCCATAGCCAACATCTGAGCTTCCACTGGGGAGTGATGTCTGCACTTTTCAGTGGCATCTCAGTGAAGAGATGTTCCATGCCCAGAGATAGAGTAGAGGAAGGATCCTGGGAAGGCATTCTGGTCCTGCTACTACTAATGGCTGGTCTGGTCTCTTCCCTTTTCTAGAAAAATAAAATGAATATTGCTTCCGTCTGGTTCTAGCTTCCCTTCAGCACTTCTGCTGGAGAAGGCCCTCTCGAGGCTCAGCCTTTCCTCCGGTCAGGTTTCAGCCCCTTGCCTCTCCAGGACTTTTGGGAATGGCTAGACTGGGTCTGGGGCTTTATTTGAAGTGATATCACTGAAGAGGAGCTGTGTTTTTAAGAGGTGGGGCAAACCAGAATGACCCTATTGATGAGGACACATTGGACATGGAGAAATCATATTGGTATCGATTAGGAATTTAGCCCTGCTGGCTAAATTCCATAGTACTGAAAGGTACTACGCAGGCTGTTGGGAGGGAAAAGTCATCAATGCTCTTAACTGCAAATCTTGTGCACCGCAATAATGACGGCTGGTGCAAGAAATGCATCGGTGCAATAGTGGCACTGATGTTAAAAGGGTAACCAACCTCTTGGATTTTAGGTCTGCTCTGCAAGAGCGAAGATATGTCTGATATTGCAAATCTGGCTAAGAACCTGTATTTGTGAATCTCGTAAGCACTGGGGTGAAACTACTCCTCTTATTTTGCCAAAATGCCACAGTATCAAACTGACCTCGGAATTTATATCTTCTACCTATATATTATTGCAGGTCATCATCAGAAAGGTTTGTGCAGTGAATGGAGGTTTAATGTAAGAACTCAAACAGGTCAAAGTGCAGAGAATAAGTGATCATGGTGTGTTCAGCTGCAAATAGTACATCGATATCACACCCCCTCCACAAGGCTCAGAGATCATCATGGAAGTAGAGAGCAAAGGAATTCTACGAGTCAGAGGTTGGGGAGGGCGGGAGCAAACGAGACATGGCAGGACCATGGAACTCATGCATTCATGACAGCTATTCCTGCACAGGCCTGCACAATATCAAACCAACTAACATCCTAGCATGGAATGGGAAGGGGGCTCATGAGTCCCCACTTCTAACTAAGGAACCACCATCATTACTGGCTCCTGCAGGAGGGAGAGCCAGTTTTCTTTAAGGGTGTGGTTCTTAATAAGTCCACCATGCTCCAGGAGATGGCCCCATACCCAGAAGCATACGAACAACACAGATTGGAGTTAATAGGTAATTACATTTTTCAGAAAACGGTTAAAAGTTCAGGTGTGGAAGGCAGGTTATCAGGATGGATTCTAGATCTACTGTTCAAGCCCTGTATGTCCTCAATCACCCTATGGCATAGTGTCTATCTCTGTACAGCAGGGATGATAAAAATTATCATCTGAAAAAGAGAGAGGGGGCAAAATTTCAGGGAAGAAGAGAACTAGGGTAAGGTTCTCAAAATGAGTATCATGGAACAGAAGTCGATAGCGCTGGAGTCAGGTGTGCCCACAGCATCACTGTAAGGGGTCAGGATAGTCCTCAGTGTTCACCTGCATGCCCACCTGCATTTTAATGCTCCCTCCCATAGCAGGATTTCCCTTCCAGCACTCACCACTGCTGTCTGGATCATAGCTCACATCCCTGATAATCCTCATCAGTTAGGAGATACGGAAGTCAGAGACAGTTAGGGACAGTGTGTGGGAATAGTGTGTGTATTTGGTGTCTCTCCCCAGATTAGGGTTTATCCATGGGGTGGGGGACCAAGAGGTATGTTGGGGAAAACTAAATGTCAAATGGTGATTTGAGTTTTCAGGTCTAAGGTACATGGATTTTTGTCCCTTGGGTAGTAAGTTAAAGTGTCATATGGAACCTCTTCCAGGTGATCAACACCTTTTTAAAGGAACTTGGTGTCATGGTTTCACACATCAAATGCAGTTTATAAAGTGAGTTGTATCACATCAAGTCATAAGGCTCCTGGTTAGGGAGTCGGGGAAAAGGCAGGGAAAAAAATTAAGATAAATATAGAGAAGGCTGACTTTGGATATCATGTGACTCTCCAGAAACTGGTCCAGACCCTCTGATGCCTATACTGAAAGCACCATGGGTGGATTCACCTAGACTAAGTCGTGGACCACCACCCTCCCCTCTGAGATGCTCAGCCTGCTGAAGTATCTCAGTGTAAGTGAGAAGACAGGACAGCACCAGGCTTCACATATAAGGACTTGGGGATGGCAATAAACAAGCGTGGCTAATTGGAGGGTTCTTGTCCACATATCCCAAGTGAATTACAAGCTGACTGGAAAATTGAGAGCCCTAAAATTGGCATCCTTCTAGAAAGATCGGGGCTCCATGATCTAAGTCACAAAATTTTGTGGGACATATACAGGCTTCAGGTGATTTAAAAATCTCCTTAGACACTCAGAAAGACATTTAAACAGTTTTGTATTTTAAATTAAATTCATATATTTATTCATTTATCATGGTGGTGGGTGAGTGCTTAACACGGTTTGCATGTAGAGGTCAGAGGACAACTCCAAAGAAATTGGCCCTCTCCTTCCACCAAGTAGGTCCCAGGGATAAAACTTGGGTTGCTGGGCTTGGCAGCAAGCACCTTTCCCAGCTGAGCCATCTTGCTGGCCCAGCAGGTTTTTCATCTTATTTGTTTCTTCTTTCTTTATGTTTTAGTTTGTTTGCTTATTTGTTTGTTTTGAGACAGGGTTTCTCTGTATAGCCTTGTCCATCTTGGAACTCTGTAGACCAAGGCTGGACACAAACTCAGAGATTCACGGGTCTCTGCCTCCTGAGTGCTGGGGATTAAAGGTGTGCATCGCCACTGCCCAGCTTATGTTTTTTTCTTAAACTTTGAGCTAACTAAAGAAGTCGCTTAAGTTGGCCCACTTCTTAAAGGACAGACTGGCTGCCCGAGCAGTGCCCAGTTCCCTGAGAGGGTGACACCGGTGATTTATAGCCCTTCAGACACACGCATGCTGGTATCTACTTCTCTTCCTTAGGCCATTATTGCTTTCCCTCTCAAAGAAGCAGCTGTAAATACAGCGCTCATTTTTCCCTCCTCACCCTATCTCTATTTCCTTACAAGAAAAGGGTGGGCCTGCTGTTATTTTCCCTTCGCACCGGATGTCAAGGTAGGTATTCTCTGTGATATTACTGTGCTCAACAGAATCAAAATATAAACAAACAAGCAAAGAAGGGGGGGAATCCCCCTTTTACAAGTCAGAAGACAAGCTCAACTAAATGGGCGCATACTTTCAGCCAAATGTGAAGTTTATAGCCCACAGAGGGGCATTTACTGAATCCCTGGCTTTTTTCCTAGTGACAGCAACTCAAAACACACCACTCCGCCCAGAGACATTCAGTATGGCTCTCTAAGCTTCAAGCAAAAAAATAACTAGAGCCTTCGACTTCTTCATTCCTTTTACTTTGTGCTGGGTGGGTTTTGAGTCCTCTACATTCTGATGGACAGGTAACCAGTTTGCAAATACCTGCTGACCTGGGAACCACAGCTGTGGGCTCTGACCTATGAGCCTCAGAGGCAGGCAGGCAGCAAGAGAGCAAATTCAGAGGGAAAAGAGACGAAATGATGAGCTGCCTTTATTTAAAGGGGGAAGTAGCTCCCTACTGCCTTCCAATGGTAGCAAGTCTGCAAGACCTGAGAAACTGGTTTCGGTGAGTAGGCCGAAGGATAAGTCCAGCCGGTGAACACCCAGCAGTGGAACCTCTCCCCTGTCCTTTCCTTCTGCAGTGGGGCATCCTCCCACAAAGTTCTGGGCTCCAGGCAATACGCTGCAGACAGCTTCAAAACAGACCTTATCTTCTCTGTTTGCTGCTGAATCGATGCCCTGGGGCTGAGTAGAGACTCCCAGCTCCCTTTTCAGGCAGCACCTCAGATGCTATCTCACTCTGCCCAGCCCCCAGACAGGTCCAGCCTTATACCTTTTAAATCTAGGAAAAGTGAGGGGCAGAAGCCTGAATGGTGGGAGGGCAGCTTTGGTAGCAGCTTTTATCACCTCTCACCAGCTTTAGTCCATGATCTGGGGCAGCTCCAGCTAGCTCCAGCAAACCCCCTTTCCCACGCCCCCTCTCCTAGCCACAGAGCCTGCACCACCAAATTCTGAATTCTCAGGCTGGTGCCCTGGTTCCCCCACTTCTCTGCTCAGCAAAGGAAGGCAGGGACAACTCACAAAACTGCACTGCACCATGTGGATCCAAGAAGGCCAGCTGCAGGGGACATGTGCACCACCACAAACCCCACATTCCTCTTTGACCGGAAACGGACTCCCAAGAAAGCCTGCCTGAAAACCCTTCATCCTAGGGCAGGCAGCACAGCTTTCAGAGCAAACCTATCCACTCAGATCCCACTGGCTGCTTCCGGCTTCCCCTCCTCCCTCCCTTCAGTTCCCAGCCTGGGTTTCCAGTCCCTGCCCTCTCCGACCCCTCCTCCCTCTGAAAGTCCACTTTTGAAGCAGGATACAGCTCCTTTTCAGGCTGTTCAAAATTAATGAAGACACAAGAGAATCTGTTGCTGAACCTTGATGACACGGGAGAAGGTCCTTAAGATGTCATCGGTCTTTGGTCACACAGCTGTTTAGGACTGGGAGTTTGCCAGGCTTATGAGGGTCACTTGGGTAACTCCATGGGAAGGTGGTATGGGTGCTGCTTAGATTATGGGTCTTAGACTGAGGATCTGTAAATTGGACCGAAGTCACAATTGGTGGGAAAAAAAAATTAGGGCAAAAACCAAATAAGAGGTATGGCCTTTTGTCTCAAATCACACAAACATTCTTTCTTCCCCGCTCTCCAGGCTGAAGTGGTAAAGCGATATGAACAGCTTAAGGATTCACCCCACCCCCTTTTCTTCCAGGAGAAGCTACACTACCCACAATCGTCCCTCTGAGACCCTTCTCACTCACTCTGTTTTGCAAGCTGCTTTGGGGAAACTAGTTGCTTCCTGCCAGTCTCTTCAATGACATTAAAATTAGCAGAATAATTAAATACAGTCCTAATTGGGTCCAAAAAAGAGTTGTTGGTTAATTAACGAGCCAGCATCTGGCCCAAAGCCGTAAATCCACGTTGTTCTGTAAACGTCCAAGCAGAGAAAAGTGATCTCGCGTTCCCTAAGAAAACTGTCACTTGGAAAAAACTGAGTCAAGCACATCCCTCCGGCCAGGAGTCAGTTCATCGCAAGCGTATGTAAATGAGCACTCAATTGTGCCTCTTCCAAGTCCCTTTTCTCACTCCATACCCACGTCCCCCGCTTTCAAAGTCGCTGGGAAGTAACCCGTCCCCAAACTGCAACTCGGCATCCTCCAGAGCGCGCGCATTCTGCTGCCTGGGAAACGGAGCCCAAGGCAGTTCACAGCAGACCCTCTCCCCAGAGATCTCACCCCATTCCTTCCTCAGTCCCGCAAGCCTGGTTAAAATGCCACTCACCTCTACAGGGGAAGCAACAGCAGCACTTAGCAAAGAACCAGCCCAAAGAGGGACCTCGGGTATAAACCTGATCGCCGCCCTTCATGCTGCAGCGCGCCCCCAGCGCTCCAGCATGGCACGGGCGCCGGCCGGGATGAGAGCACGGCGGCGGGAGGAAACTTCTGCGCCACCCGCCAGCCAAGTCCCGTTCCCGCCCGTCGCCCTCCTCCTCCGGCACCCCGGCGGTGCAGGGACTAACAGGGAGTTGGGCCACCTTAGGCAGGAGGGAGGGGCTTGGCGGCAAGGGCGGGACTAAGGGGGGCGGAGTTCCAAGGTCCAGCTGTTTGTTGGGGACGCCGCAGCAAGCCGGCAGTAAGTCGGCAGCGTCCCTATGTCTTACGAAATACGCAAACACGCGTGTGTGACTGTGGGCATAGGCAAGTACTGAGGGTTCGGTTACCTAGCGCCCCTGACGCAAAACAAATACTTATGTGAAATTTCCAAAGGTTATCAGAGTCAGTTTTAGCTTTAGATACAGAGCTAGAAGAGGTCAAAGAGATGGGTGAGGGGCAGATCAGAAGACTCAAAACAATACTTTGTCCCTATCTGGTTCCCCTTATCTTCTCTATCAAAACTTCCTCAGCCTTTCTTACCTTTCTTTTAGTGCTTACAACTAATAATGGCAGTGATCCCATGCTCCCTTATCAGCTTCCCCATCAAAATGATGTGCAAAAGCTTTCTGGGTTTGGCATAATAAAAACTGAAGTTCAAAGCTCACTGACTAATTCTGACCTTAGGCCAGACAATTAACTTTTTTTGATCTTTAGTTTTCTTTTCCTTTCTTCCTTTCTTTTCTCTTCTTTCTTTCTTTTTTTTTTTTTAGACAGGTTTCCCTGTGAAACAGCTCTAGCTGTCCTGAAACTTGCTTTGTAGATCAGGTTGATCTTGACCTCAACAGAGATCTGCCTGCCTCTGCCTCCCCAGTGCTGGGATTAAAGGCACGCACCAACACCACCCAGCTCCTCTTTCTTATTAAAATGAAAACAAAGCACAACAAAAACAGACAGGTGTTGTGGCATATTTCTAGGGAGGCTGAAGACGCGTGATCAAGAGTTACCAAAGAGCCTGGGCTGGATAGAAAGGCCCTGTCTAGAACTTGAAAGGATACTCACAGAGCCCATGTTTAACAGTCCCAGAAATGCCTGCAGAAAAGAATCCAAGCACCTCAGCTACCTGCTACCGAAGGCATTCGTCCACTATCTCCTCTCTGCTAAAATCCACGGATTTATCTCTCCTTTTCCTTCAATCCCTGTCCTTTCCCTCTTTATGCCTTTCTCATGGTTCAAGGCCAAGCTTAGTGTCTTTCAGTATCCTCGAAGCTGACCTGAGCAGCATCAAATGCACCTTTCCACGAACCACAGAACAAACCTCTAACAGGATATGTCTCCCACTAGTTTGTGCCCAGTTTTAGGAGAAATGGCTTGGGAAGGATGAAACACTCACAAAGCAAGCCCATTGGTTAGAAAAAATAGACTCTGGACTGGAACTACAGCTCAGTACTAGAGGGCTAGTCTAGCAAGTTTAAGGGCCTGGGTTTAACACAGGAACCAGGCCTGGTGGCCCATACCTCTAATCCCAGCACTCAGAAGGTAGAGGCAGGTAGATGTCTGTGAGTTCAGGGCCAGTATGGTCTACATAGTGAGTTCCAGGACAGCCAGGGCAACAGAGTGAGAACCTGTCTCAAAAACAAAACAGAAGCAAGAGTTAACACTGGGAAAAGTCAAGAAAGAAGAAAAGAGAAAAAAGGCAAGATGGAGGCTGGGGATGCTGCGGAGGAACGAGAACAGCGTGGCTTAACGAACACTCCTAGCTGACACTTAAGGAGCAGTCACACATGCCAAGCGATCTCCTCCATCCATAAGCCCATTTGTCCAGACGGACAACAGCAAACCCTTAAGGTGAGTCTGAGAAATAAAATTAACGGTGCTGCTTTAATGGGTTAGCTCTAAAGAAAAACTCTAAAAAGTTTTGCTCCAACAGAACCTTTAGGACCTAAGGTCCTTGTGCACCTGTCTGCCACTTCCCAGCAAGACTGGCAAGGTCATCTGTGTGCTGGTCAGGTGAGACGGGTGCCTCCGCTGTTCCTTCTGACATGGGAAAACAGGGAAATGGCAGTTCTGCTCACACAGCCTATGCCCAGGAGTCCCCTTTTCAACTCCATAGGATCTAGACTCATCTAGTAAACAAATGTCCAGGTGTGTCTGTGAAGGAGTTTTTAGATTGGCTTAAACACAGTGGGAAGACACACCCTAAATACAGTCAGCTCTATTGTATATTCTAAGCCCTATTGCATATAGCAAGCACTATTGCATATACCAAGCCCTGTTGCACATACCAAGCACTATTGCACATACCAAGCACTATTGCACATACCAAGCACTATTGCACATACCAAGCCCTGTTGCACATACCAAGCACTATTGCATTCTGCAAGCACTAGTGCAGATACCAGGACCCTGGACTGAATAAAAAGGAGACAGTTGGCTGAGGAGCATTTATCTCCCTCTACTTCTTTCTAATTTACTTTTGATATTTAATAGTCAGTCCCTCCCTTCTCAGCTGGAGAGGCAAAGTAACCAACTGCTCCTGCTCCTGCTGCTGTGACACCTCTGAAATGATGGGCTGTACCCTTGAACTGTCGGCCTAAGTCACTTTTCTCTAGTGTCTGTTAGAGCTACTAGAAAAGCAACTAATTCAGGGAAGGTCAATATATTGCCTAAATAATCACCTCTTTTGATACCTTGGAACATTCTTTTTAAATTACTCGTGTGTATGTGTGTGTGTGTGTTTTTGAGACATGGTTTCTCTGTATAACAACCCTAGCTGTTGTGAAACTCGCTCTCTGGACCTCAAGCTCACAGAGATCCACCTGCCTATGCTTCCTGGGATTAAAGGCATGCAACAACAGCACCCAGCTTGAAATTACTTTTTAATATTGGTGCATGAATTTTATCTATCTATGGGGTACCCTGTGATACTTTTGATATGTAACATCCTGAAAGGAATTTAAAGATGCATCAGAAGCTTATTGGTGAGGGGTTAGAAGTGTACTCAGGGGGATACTTGTGTGGCATGTGTGAAGCCTTTAGTTCCATTCCCGGCAGAGTTAAAATAATACTTATATCTAGGTGTTGGTGGCACGCACCTTTAATTCCGGCACTTTGGAGGCAGAGGCAGGCGAATCTCTGAGTTCTAGGTCAGCCTGGTCTACAGATAGAGTTCAAGGACAGTCAGAGCTACACAGAGAAACTCTGTCTCAAAAATCAAATCAAATCAAATAAAAAATAAACTCCTGCTGAAGATTCAACATCAATAACCCACAAGTCTCACTGTTGTCCTCAATGGCCTCTTAGAACAAGACTTGACCAATGTCTGCAGACCAACGGAGTTATCTTGAGTACCTCTAGGGTACTGATGTTGGTTTTCCCACTAACACAGCAACTATTTATGAGTGCTGTGTTCCAGACTCTTTCTTAGCCACTGGGTCTGCCTGAGTGAACAAAACCAATTGGTGACCTTAGAAAGTAAACACAAGGGTACATTCACCAAGAATATAATTTAGTCTCTGTGGTAGCCTGAATGTAACTGGGCCCCATAATCTCACAGGGAGTGGCACAATTAGGAAATGCTGGAGTTGGCGTGGCCTTGTTGGAGGAAGTGTGTCACTGTAGGGGTGGGTTTTGATGTCTCCTATGCTCAAGCTAAACTCATTGTAGACTTAGACTCAGATCACTTCCTGTTGCCTGCAGATCAAGATGTACAACTCTCAGTTGCTTCTCCAGCACCATGTCTACCTGCACACCACCATATCCCACTATGATGATGATAATGGCCTAGATCCCTGAACTGTAAACCATCCCAGTTAAATGTTTTCTTTTGTAAAGAGTTGTTGTGGTCAATGTGTCTCTTCACAGCAATAGAAACCCTAACTGAGACAGGCACCTAGCCTATGTTACAGATTTAAGAAAATAAGGTCCCAAGTTGAAGCAGTAGCTTAAGAAATAGTTCAGCAACCTAGTACTCCACTTAGTTGGGACCACGTACACAACTCTTTTCTATATGCACTTGACACATCAGGACTCTTACCTGCATGCACTATGCACATACATCCCTCTCATACAACAGCCTTGGGACTCCCACCTTTATTGTGCTAACTGCATACCCAATCCCATTCAATTTTCCTCCAGCTGGGTTGTGTCCAAATACTGATCTAGCCGAGACTAGTTTTGGGTATATCCACAGTAAGACACACTGTGTCCCCTCAGTGAACTTTTAGGAGCGATCCCTTATCATGATTATGCATAACTGGGCATGCAATATAATTAAATTCAGAGACAATGTGGGAAGGAACAGGTGCAATAGAAAAGATGTTATATAATCCATGTCTGCTGGTCAAAAATAGAGAACCATGCAAAAACACCCCTGCCTTTAGCCTATCAAATGAAGTCTCAGGCAAGAGCCTGGGATCCTTGAGTAACCCCTACCCTCACTCATGGAGCCTGCCATCACTCCTGACAGCACAGTTCTATCTGGTCAGTGCTAACTGGGCTTTTGTACAAAGTCCCCTTGGTACTTTGCAAAATCTGTATGAGCCTTTGTTTCAGTGTGGTAAATAGGAGCCTGAGAATCTGGAGACGCCTGGCCTAGACCCTGACAACCAATAACAAGACTGCCTGGATGCACCTAGATGTGTCACGTTTTCACAGTAACATAGAAGGTGTGGATGACGGACCGTGGTTTTCAGCACAGCTCCCAATATGAACCACCAGCGAGCTTTACAAATCGTAGGTAATTTTGCTGGCTCCCCAGGAGGTTCCAAGGATTGAAGATTAATGACCGAATGTGTCTTGTCCAGATTCACTGACTTGAGTGCATCTGGGAAGCAGCAGCTTTAAACATTCCCTGGGGGTTTGTATGTGATGTGAGGCATAGCCAGAGAGCCACTGGGGTATCAGTGATGCATATCAGAATAACCTGGAGAGAGTGCTAAAGCACAAATTCCTGCTCAAATCTAGTTTCTGATTTAGTGGGTATGGAGTGGACCTCAGAATTTTCATTGTCGCGAGTGCCCCCGCGACACTAATTTGGTACAGAAATTACAGTGAGAACCACTCATGTTGTGATTCATTCCCTCATCCACTTGCCATCCACAAGTACTTCTCTCTGTCTAACACCTTTATATTTTTTTTTATTGTTTATTTTGAGGACACGGCCTTCCTTCACAAGGTCAGGAATGGATTTTGTTTACCCTGGACCAGAGCTTGGCAGAGAGCATGTTTTTGGAAGTGGCTAATATCTTCCCCGTCCATCCCTCACTCCAAAGATGACCCAAACAAGACTTGGTCTTGCATGTCAGTTACAGGGTTTGGATGAGGCTTAGCATCCGATCTAGTTTCATGCAATAAGCATAACCATTGTTAGCTTAGCAAGAGCTAGTGAGAAAGCAGCTTTCTCTTTGCGGACGATTTTGAAGTGGGTACAATGTTAGCCTAAGGCATCTGAGGTTAGTCATGCTGCAACCAGGGAAGGAGCTGCATTGGAATAAAGCCAACAGAGGAAGGGGAAAACGGAGTGGGAGGGTAGATAGATAAACAGATAGATGATAGGTAGGTAAATAGGTAGATAGATAGATAGATAGATAGATAGATAGATAGGCAGATAGGTAGGTAGACTGACTGATTCTTATTTCAGAGAGTTTTTTTTTTTTTTTAAACTACCTTCCTATTTCCAAAGCTCAGGCTAAAAACCCCTGAACTGTAGCAGAATCTTTAGATTGTTTTGAATTTCCACAGGTGGCCAAATCTCACACTAGTTTTGGCATTGTCTTCAGTGATAACAGCAGCCTCAATCAATTAAGCTACCTGCCTATCTACCTATCAGTTCATTTTGTGTTTCAACTACCCCTGCACCCAAAGGACTCCCGGGTCTTGGCCTACAGATGTCCTGGACCAGGTGCCTCAATGCCAGGTCTGGCATAGGGTGCTAGGATGACTGCTGTTTCCTTGAGGTTAGCCTTGAGTTACACAGGGTTGTCACCACAGGCGCCCACTTTTCTTTTCCATCAATACACAGACATCCCATTTCTTGCTATAGGAACACTGTTTTCAGATTAGCCAGACAGGGGTTTTCTAGATCACAGTATTTCTCCATATATCTTAGTGACAGCCCAGGTCAGAGACAGACGGGATAACAACTCTACCCTACCTCGGGCCTAGAGTTCTTTGTGTACCTTCATTTGGTGTCAACTACATTCAGATCAC
The DNA here is from genome assembly GCF_014885135.2 of Alexandromys fortis. NCBI lineage: Eukaryota > Metazoa > Chordata > Mammalia > Rodentia > Cricetidae > Alexandromys > Alexandromys fortis. The sequence continues at coordinate 3,886,507 of NW_026067991.1, forward strand.
CCATGCCCCAGTTTCCCAGTGATAGCCCCAGGTTCAGAGAGGCTGAGCACATGATTCCTACAGAGTACAGAGGGCTGCACCAACCTGTTCCATCCACCTGAGGCCATTAAGCCCAGCGAAGGATTCCGATGTGAAGCCAGGGCAGAGGAGCATAGGCTCTTTGGGGCCCATGCTCTGGGAAGAGTCCAGTTGTGTATGTAGTATAGGAAGCAGCTAACCATAGGCATCTTTGCTTTCTCAAATGCTGACAACTGGTTCCTCCATCAGTTCCTCTGTTCCTGTTCCTATTCCTCTTGTTATTTGGAGATGGGAGTCTCACTGTGTTGCCCAGGCTGATCTTGAACCTTACATGATAGTTGCATTTCATCCTCACAAGTAGCTGGGAAGCCAGTGTGTGCCACCATGTCTGGGATCCATTCCTGATGCTCTATGATTGCTTATAAATGTTCCTTAATCACCCTCTTTCCTGTGTTGATTTTCTGACCTCTGATCCACGTGCCTATTGGCACCACCATAACTTTCTCCAAGTGACCCAGCTTTCCTTTATGGCTGTGGCTTAACAGCATACAATTCTTGCTAGGTATTGATTACTTATTCCACAAGTACCCTGGCCTTAGAACAGTTCCTGCCATCCTCAGACAGAACTCCTAGCTCTAGGACATGATCCCTTATTCTAGTCTTTAGGCCCTCCTGCCAAGGTTTAAGCTGGTCTCCATGACAGATCGGAGAATAGGGTTTAAATGGGAATCTATATAGGAAAGACAACTTTTATCAAACATGGTCTCTGACCAAAGACAAAGAAGAGCTGGGTGAATTCTAGAAGCAGTGGATTTGAGATTTTCTTTCTTCATTCCTTTCTTCCTTCTTTCCTTCCTTTCACTCTTTCTTCTCTTTTTTTTTTTTCCTGATTTTTCGAGACAGGGTTTCTCTGTAGCTTTGGAGCCTGTCCTGGAACTCATACTGTAGATTAGGCTGGCCTTGAACTCACAGAGATCTACCTGCCTCTGCCTCCCAAGTGCTGGAATTAAAGGCGTGTGCCACCATTATCCAGCTTCATTTTTCTATGATGGACAAAGGAAGTGCAGATGGAGCCAAGCCTAGACATAGGTATTTTTTAACGTGGAACTGCAGATGGAGCCAAGCCTGGACATAGGTATTTCTTAACGTGGAAAGAAGAATGGAGACCACTGTTACCACTGGGCAGAAGCACTGGAGACTTTAGAAAGGAGGTGTGATATATTTTCCTGAATTTAATTTTCAGAGCTTCAAGTAAGTCTTTTTCCAAACTGTGCAATGTCTGTGTGTGTCACTAGTCTCAGATGATAGTTTATTTTAACGGGAATTACTACAGAAACAGCATGGGTGCCAGCATTAGACACAGGAATCCCTTCTAGTCATCTTTGTTTGGCATGGTTTAGCCATTGCTAACCTTGTGGGTAGCACTATGCATCTAGAGCCGGCTGTAGAACTCCAAAGATGTAACCATAGAGAGCTCATCCCACAGGACTCCAGCAAGTGCCTTGTGAATGTGTTTCCCTGCTCCTGCCCACCCGGCATCTTCTTGCTTCTCTCTGGTTTTCTTATCCCTAAAGGAGTTACACACTACTTCACCCGCCAATACCCTCTTTTCTTTAGTAAAAGGTCTCAGTTTCCCCTCTGGTTTGGGTCAGGCCCAAGGTAGTAGGTGACCCAGACAAATTGATGAAGGATGTAGGGTAGCATGGAGGACTTGGTGTCTCCTCAGCCTGGACAGTGTTCATAGTCTTCTGTGGAGACAGGGGTAGAGCTATTGGTACCAAGGACAGATTCCTGGAGATCCAGGCTGAGTAGCCTCTGAGCTGAGCTCAGAGGAGGGAGCTATTTATCAAAGTGAAAGGTGGCTGCAGCTAGAGTTGCTAAAAACAACCATTTCAGGTTCTATGCATTTCCAAAAATGCTCATTTGTAAGTAGGTCAAAGTGTTCCCAAAGGAGAGCAGAGAGAAGTGCAAGTCTATTGCTTTGACTGAGTTACAGTTTAGGGAAGTATATACTTGCTGAGTGTCCACTGCCAGGGTGGGCATTTAATTTCCACTGTCAGAGCCACCTCCACTCCCACGGGCAGAAGATGCATCCCATGGCTTCCTGGGGACCAACAGGGATGTTCTGATGTGTCAGGTAGAAAGACAGTTCTGGAGGGGTGCAGCTCAAGTCGGTTTACTCGAGGTTTCCACTCACAGTCGGATTCGGGGACCTCAACTCATATTTCATTCTAAATAAACAAGGGGTGCCTAGTTTCGTGTCTCCACAGAGAGCTCAGCATGAGACATCATTCCCTATCCCATCCTCAGGTCTTCCTGCCAAGGCTTCAGCGAGTTCCCTCTGCATGCTGAGCCTGGCTGTCTTAGTTAGGGTTTCTATTGCTGGGAAGAGACCCCATGGCCATGGCAACTCTTATTTAATTAAGGTAGTTCCCTTACAGTTCTGAGGGGCAGTTCATTATCATCATGGTGGGCTATGGTGGCATGCAGGCAGATATGGTGCTGGAGAAGTCGCAGAGAGTCCTACATCTTGCAGGCAACTGGAAGTGGTCTGAGTGTCACACAGAACAAAGCTTGAGCAAAAGAGACCTCAAAGCTTGTCTCTGCAGTTACACACTTCCTCCAACAATGCCACACCTACTCCAACAAAGTCACACCTCCCAATTGTGACACACCCTTTGGGGGCTATTTTTTTTTCCATAGTCACTCCAAAGGGGTCCTCATTGCATGGCTCCCCTTCCTTGCTATAAATATTTCCTGAGAACTTACAAGTCAGTCACTGTGCTAGACACTGGGGACAAGTAATGATCAAAACAGACACCTGGAGGAGGAGTTTACAGGAAGGGCCAAAGGAGGAAAAGCTGATGAACACTGATTGATGTGTCTGGTATGGATAAAGGAAAGGGAGGAAACCGAGGCAGGGAATGAGGTGCAGGGTGAGATGGGGAGGAAGGGAGGAGGGAAGTGTCCAATCCGGTAAAGCACACGCAGATGTGAAGGCAGCAAAGTGCAGCCATCAGGTGTATGGAAATCTGGGGAAGCTGGGTGTTACAGATAGCAGAGCTAACAGCGGAGCCCCTGAGGTCAAACACGATTGCCTTCTAGTGAGAAGCTTGGTCAGACTGGTCAGGGAGTGGTAGGATGAGGTAGGCAGAATAACAACTCCGTCAAGTAGCACCCTAATACCCAGAACCCATTCACATGCCACCTCACAAGGTAGGATTTGGCAGGCATGACTCAGTTAAGGATTCTGACATAGGGAGGTTGTCCTGGGTTCTCTGGGTGGTCACAGGGGAGTTGCAGGCATCCTTAAAGGTAGAAAACCTTCTGTGTGGTCCATGCACTAGGAAGGAGGATCAGAGGCACATGACACTGGGCTTTGGAGATACTGGAAGGGAACACAAACCAAGGGATGCTGGTGGCTACCGAAGCTAGAACAGCAGAAACAGCTGCTTCTGTGGAGGTTCTGAGCTGTCAACTTTAGCCCAGTGCAGCTCATGTTGGAGTTCTAATCTACAGAAGAGCAGGCTGATAAACTTGTGCTGTATGAAACAATGAAGTCTGTGGCCTGTGCCAGCAGTGTCAGGAACCTAACACACAGGCTCCTGAGCTATCTTTCGAGTCCCTCTGCAGTCCCAGAAAAGACTCGATTTCTATTCAAAGTGAGACAGGAGGAAGACTTAGAGCTGAGAAGGTCTTCAGTTCTGTCTCTGGGCACTGTCACCTCGTGGTCTGCTGTGTGTGAGGCCAGCACTTAGGTTTCCTGTGGCCTCCAGGGTCATGCAGAAACTAAGGTAGGTGCTCACAGTCTCAAGAGTGATTTCTTGAGGTGGCTGTTGACCTAGTTGAGAAAACTCCACGACTCATTCCTACTGCAGGCTGTTTAGTGTCTAAGCAAAGGGCCGGTATTTAAAATGGGTTCCCAGCCCCAAATCTTCAGATATGTCTAGTTCTTAGCCCTCATCATAGGAGAGGCTAGAAACCACCACAGAATACCACAACTGGTCAAACTGTAGAGAACATCTAATGGTTGAGTGCCCAGTTCTAACAGATACATCTACAATCTAATTCCTGCCCCTAAGGCTCAGGGAACGTCCTGGAAGAGAGTAAGAGTCAGAAGCCTGGCAATGTGCTGTGAAATTTGTCTCCATAAGTGGAAGAGAAGCTACACCCACGATACCACAACAATATGGCTGCCTAACCAAGACTGAACAATAACGACACAACCAAGATTTGCTAATGCAGAAAAGGGAAATATCAAGGAACGCCACCTGTGAACAAAGAATGACAGGTAACTAAGGACTGCCGAGAGAGGGCCAAGCTGTGCACAATACCAAGAGGTCAGCCTTTGCTGCATTTATATATTTGTGTGTACATATATATATGTATATGTATATATATATAAAACAATAATATAAAAGAAAAAGAGGCCATACATTTGAGAAGGAATAAGGAGAGGTGATATATAAGGGGCTAGAGGGAAAAGGGAAAGAGGGGAAATGATGTAATTATATTTTAATAAAAATAAAAAGTATTGGGGCTGGAGAGATCGCTCAGTGGTTAAGTGTACTGACTGCTTTTCTAGAGGACATGGGTTCAATTCCCAGCACCCCACACGGCAGCTCATAACTGTCTGTAATTAAATTCCAGGGGACTTGACACCCATGGCAAACCACTAAGGCACCTAAAATAAAAGTAAATAAAAAAATACTAATGAAATAAAGCAAAACCAACCATGGCTGAGAACATAAAGATGTCATGTGTGCATTTTCAGTGCTAGGCTAAGATTCAATGAGGAGCTGCTCTCAAGGGCAGGCAGTGAGAAGGGGCCTGACCACCCTGTCCTGCCAGGAAGCATCAGAGTCCCACTGCCTAGTCCTCCAAGCTGCTACAACAAAGGCCCAGAGGCCTGAGATGCTCCTGTCTCCCCTAGGCAGTGAGAACAGGCTCACCGCAGCTGCCCAGACCACCACACACACTTTCCTTTTTCTCAGTCACAGTCAGTGTTCTTGGGTTTCTCCATTCCTTTAGGGTGACGTCCTTTATAGGTCCAATCAAGGGACAACTGTGCTGTCTCTTCTCTGGGGGACACTGTTGGCTACCCCTTCCCTCCCATCTTAAGCTTCTTCTGGTAGCCTTTCTTCTAGGGGACCAAAGCTCACTGCAATGCTGAGCTCAGCAGCTGTCTCAGGAGGCCACGCCCATCACACTCACACCTCCCTATCTCTCCTCTGGACAGTAAGGGATGCCAGCATCACTATACAGATGTATTTACATTAGGGACAGCAGGAACTGAGGGAATTGACATTAGGCAGAAGGTAAGTCACAGGAGATAGATGGGATGAAGGAAACTTCTTGATCTCCATGGGAGCTGCCAAGGAAGGAAGTGGACAGTCCTGTGTCTCCTGATGGGGGCAGAACATACTGAAGCTCACAAATTAAGGGTAGTTAGAAGGGATACCCTGGGTCAACTTAGCTGTGTGTTCTAGGTCAATCATCTCATGGTGGCTACTATATCTGTGATTCATTCATTCTTTCTTTCTTTCTTTCTTTCTTTCTTTCTTTCTTTCTTTCTTTCTTTCTTTCTTTCTTTCTTTCTTTCTTTCTTTTTCTTGGTTTTTGAGACACAGTTTCTCTGTAGCTTTGGAGCCTGTCCTGGCTGGAACTTGCTCTGTATATCAGGTTGGCCTTGAACTCACAGAGATCTGCCTGCCTCTGCCTCCCAAATTCTGGGATTAAAGGAATGTGCCACCATACCCAACTTCCTTTCTTTCTTTCTTTCTTTCTTTCTTTCTTTCTTTCTTTCTTTCTTTCTCTTGGTTTTTGAGACACAGTTTCTCTGTAGCTTTGGAGCCTGTCCTGGCTGGAACTTGCTCTGTATATCAGGTTGGCCTTGAACTCACAGAGATCTGCCTGCTTCTGCCTCTGAGTGCTGGGATTAAAGGCCTGTGCCACCACTGCCCAGCTCTGTGATTGTATTTAGAACACAAAAGGCTTGGACTCTCTTGCAGAGACCATGTCAGGTCAAGTTGGACAAGGGAAAGGACCTATCCTAGACCAGAAAAAGAGGCAGGGAGAGAAAACACAAATTGATATAACACTGAAAATCCCTAAGGTGAAACCAGACACAGAATCTTGGCTCCTTAGACAGCCCCAAAAGGGGTGCAGGCTGGAAGCACCTTAGACTTGACCTGACGCGTGTGTGGCCTGCAAGCTGAGACATGGACATGGACGCAGATAATTCATCAATATACTTGGAGTATCTCAAAGTCACCAGCTGGGCAGTGGCGGAGGCAGGACCCAGACTTGTATTGTTTACCAAGACTCTCAGCTATCCATCAGCTCTCAGCATCTCTTATTGCTCATTACACACCCTGGGAAAGCCTCCGGTCACTGTTGTACTAAGGAAGAGCCTGTGCGCACAGCACTAAGACTAACCTCGCAGTTGAAAAGGCTCCATTACTTCACATTGCTTTCCTCAGGTCATCCAGGAACTCTGGGAGTCATTTTCACCAGTGTCCTGGAGACAAGACAGCCCAGGAAGACAAGTGACTTTCCAGGTAAACAAACGCTTTCTCTAGGCACAGCCTGTCCCTTTGAAGTCCACTGACTAGTTGAGGACCACTCCCTCCGGTTTCCACAGAGGGCTGTGAGTACCCTTTTAAGGACAAGACAAGCTGATTATAGCACAATAGCGTGTGTTATAAACGGTGGTGTATGCCCATCACCCCAGGACTTGGGAGGCAGAGGTGGGAGGATAAGGGGTTCAAGGATAGCCTCTACAACAGGGTAAATTTGAGGCTAGCCTAGGCTAGTAAGACCCTGTCTCAAAGACAAAAGCGAAAACAGAAACGCACAAAGCATGCTGATCATCAGTCCTTTTTCACGGTAAAAGTGGAAAGTTTGTGTGGTCTGACCCGATAAACTGAACATCAAAGTGAATATTTGTTCTATGTTTGGTACACCGAATGTAAGCAACTTCGGCTAATGACTTCAGATCCCCACAGGTACTTATCTAGTCTGCAGAAAGAAAACAGACGTGTTTGAGAATTCCCAGAGGCAATTCAGGAAGACAGATGAGGGTAATAAAACTGACCACTTCAGCCTAAAGGGCAGTATGGAGGGCTGTTAGGAGCAGGCAAACCTGAGCAGACATTCAGAGTGGAAGGTCCTTACCTCCAAGCCCTTTGTCTAGAGAACACCAGGGCAGAGGCTTGTGAGTGAGAGGTCAGCCCATGTCCAGGGTAAGCCTGGGCTGCACAGTCCCCATCTCAGGGCATCAAAAAAGATACACAAATAACACTCGAAAGAAGTAGGGGTGCTGGATTTATCATGTTTTATCTAAAGCCTCTGATAAAGGATTCAGGGAGCAACTGCCAGGTTCTTATGCCTTAAGAGAGTAGTATTCAACATCTTAAAACTCTTTAGTATTTTATGTGTACGGGTGTTTTGCTTGCATGTAAGCACATGCACCATGTGTGTGTCTGGCGTCTACAGAGTTCAGGCTGGATCCCCTGGGTCTGAAGTCACCGTGAGGCACCGTGCAGGTCCAAGGAACCAAATGTGGGTCCCAAACCAAATGCGAGGAACCAAACTGCAAGAACAATCAGCACTAACCACTGAGGCATCTCTCAAGGCCCCTAATGTCCAAGTTTTATATGTAATACATCATACTTATTCCAGAAAAATATTAGGTAGATGGAGAGTGAGAATGGTTGCGTGGGGGATGGGAAGGGAAAGCTGAGCAGGCCTGGGCAGGAAGCAAGTATCTGGATTTGAGCACTAAGTATGAGGAATTTCCTAGGGTTGGAACTGCACTCAAGTCAACAGACTTCTGGGATCATACACCACAGTCTCTGGGAGTTTCTGTCACACTTGGCTTGCCTCCTGTCAGGGACACTGCAAGAGGAGAAGGGCGAGCCCATCCTCTGTAATTCTAAGAGTCCAGAAACTCAAGGAATCCAATTTTTCCCTAATGAGATTAAACATAATCAAGGGTCACTTACAGATTTTATTCTATTTTTTTTTAAAAAAGGGAAAATTTCAATTCTAATTTTTTATGCTGAAAAATAACCAGGAACTTCTTTCAGAATCCCAGTCACATCTTTTCATTTTTTTCATTTGTTCACTTGTTGTTTTTGCAGACAGGGTTTCTCTGTGTAGACCAGCCTGGCCTTGAACTCAGAGATCTGCCAGCCTCTGCCACCAGAGTGCAGGGATTAAAGGTGTGTCCAGCACACCCGGTTCAATTATGTATGCCTGCCTGTATGCCTGCAGGCCAGAAGAGGGTACCAGATTACTGATGGTTGCTGATTGATGGGAATTGAACTCAGGACCTTTGGAAGAGCAGGCAATGTTCAGTGTTCTTAATTTCTGAGCTATCTCTCCAGCCTCATCGATCACTGTATTTCTTTCTTCTCCTTTGTGTGTGTGTGTTTCAAGATTTCAAGATAGGATTTCTCTGTTGTTTTGGAGCCTGTCTTGGAACTAGCTTTTGTAGACCAGGCTGGCCTTGAACTCACAGAGATCCGCCTGCCTCTGCCTCCCTAGTGCTGGGATTAAAGGTGTGTGCCACCACTGGCCGGGCTTTATATTTCTTATTCAATGCATTTGTTTCAGGTACCAAGAGTATTGTGGTTTGTTTGTTGGGGGAAAGGATCTCGTATGACCCAAGTTGGCTTGAATTTACTGTGTAGCCAAGACTGCCCAGGGCTTCTGATCTTGTTGCTTCCACCTCCCACGGGCTGGTATCACAGCATTCGCCATCTAACTCAACAGACTGATCAAAACCAAAACGCTTTACTATTTTTCATTGCAGGTGTACTATAATGGCAATGTTATTATGGAATGAAATTGTATGGAATGAAATTGTATGGAATGAAATTGTATGGGCAGTGTAGGGACCCATTGTCTTCCTCATTCATCACACTCCCAAGATTCCATGAGGCAGTGGGCTCTGAATTTACGAATGCAGAGGGACAGGAGAAGAGCCAGCTGCAGCTTGTAACCAGTTGCTTCAGGCCTGAGAGGATCTGTTTTGACAATGTTCATCCTCCATGCCTCTTTAGTTTCTTTCTTTCTTTTTTTTTTTTTTTTTTTGGTTTTTTGAGACAGGGTTTCTCTGTGGTTTTGGAGCCTGTCCTGGAACTAGCTCTTGTAGACCTGGCTGGTTTCGAACTCACAGAGATCCTCCTGCCTCTGCCTCCCAAGTGCTGGGATTAAAAACATGCACCACCACCGCCCGGCCCTCTTTAGTTTCTTATGGTTTTAGGCATGGGAGAGTAATCTGAAATCCAAGGTTACTGCTCTTAACGCAGAATTATATTAAAGAGAGAGAGAAGGGGGAAGGGAGGGAGGAAGGGAAGGAGAGAGAGAGAGATCAGACCTTTAGAGGATTCTTCTGATGGGCAGAGGGACATTATTTCTCTGAATTGGACAGCAAAAGGACCAAGAAAGGGGACCCTAAACGTTTGGGTGTTTGGCGCCTGGGATTTCAGTAGTGGAATGTGCTGTCTGTTGAACAGGCTACAGCAGCTTCAAGGCTAGGCTAGCTCCTGTCAGAGGCAGATAAACACTGTCTAGAGTACTGCCCAGGACTGCTCTGCCCAAGAGACTTTGCAGTAGACCAAGTACCGCATGGTAGTTACTACTGGTGTCAACTGGACAGGCTCTGCAATCACTAAGAAAATAAGCGTCCAGTCCTGTCTATGAGGGATCATCTCTACATTAGGCTAGCGGAGGTGGGAGACCCAACCTGACTGTGGACAACATAGTTCATGTGTTGGGATCCTGAACTAGATAAAAAAGACAGAGAGCAGGCTGAGCACCAGCAGGCACCGCTCTTCACGTCTGGGCCGTGGATGCCATGTAAGCAGTGGCCTCGAGTTCCCATTGCCCTGGCTTCCTTCCCTACGTGATGGCTGGAAAGTTGCTCTTATAGGGCACACCACAAAACAAAATCTGACTCTGGTCGCTTCTTTTCTTCCCAGGGAGGGGAGACTTGGGTGCCAGAGGTGAGCGGGAAAGTTGGAAAGGCATGCTGTGGTGTGTTCTGCTTTGTTCTGAGCCAGGGCCTCACGCTCTAACCCAAGCTCCTCCCACATGTGTGTGATCTTCCTGCTTTGCCTCCTGAGTGTCGGGACTACAGGCCTGAGTCACCAGGTCTGTCTGGTGTGGCTTCTGTAACAGGGTCGGCATTCTCTCAGTCCTCATCCTCACAGACTGGTCGACTCAGGGAGCCTCAGACAGAAGGCAAACTGAAGTATACATTATGATGCCGTCAGCCTGGGGAGGATGCTGAGCAGAATGGAAGGCCAGACCCTGGGAACAGAGAGCCTGTGAACCAATCTGAGAGCACCATCTGAGAGCTTTATAACCTAAAGGCGAGTCACCTATTCTCTCTATCCTTGTCTACAAAACCAGAAAAACACAACTTATTGTCACGGAAGCACTAGCCCTCAAATCAGCCCAGAGTTAGACTCAATAAATGAAGACACTTTTTTGCTGTTGTTGTTAAATAGGCACAGATTTACACACTGATGCCAACTTTCTCAGCCTTGTTCAGCGACCTCAGGCCATGGGTGGCATTTACCCACAGCCTGGGGAAGTGTCCCGAGGTCAGTTAGGCAATGACAGTGGAAACCATCAGATAAGTCCAAGAGCTAGAACTGCTTGTGTCCAGCCAGGGCCTACAGGGCCTCTGCCCTTTGCTCCAGGCTCTCTGGATACCCAGGAATTGGCTTCACCCAGAGAGACAACTCTTTACACTTCTCCCAGACTCTAGACCCAACCAGAAGAAGGCACACAGGCATATCCCAGATATCACAGTAAAGACTGACCGAGATTGAGTTTTGGAGCCTGGGCAAAAGAATCCAGGGCTAACTTTAAACAATCTTCACTATTTTTAAACATACACTGCTCTGGCATTAGGCGCATTCACTTTGAAAGGGGTTTAACCTGAGATACTAAAGAGTGTGTTCAGTGTGTTGTACAACCAAGACATCTCCAGAAGCCTACCAACCTGTGAAACTGAAACTGCAACCATGAACAATTTAACTGCCTAAATCCCTCCTTTCCCTGGTCCCTGGAAATCACCATCTTGCCTTTTGCCTATGAAAAGCTAACTATTCAAAGTATGTCATATAGGTGAAATAATAGAGTATTTGTCTCGGTGACTGGGTTATGTCCCCAAGGTCTGACCATGATGTAATCTGGTGTCAGATTTCCCTTCCTTTTTAAGGTTGAATGATATTCTAGCACATGCGTGCCGTGTTTTGTGCATTCATTTGTCCACAGACACCTGTGGCTGTCATTAACAATGTTATGACCATGGGTGTGGAAACAGGTTGTGTCCTTGCTTTCAGTTCATGTTGAAATACTCCCAGAAGTGGGACTGCAGGATCATATGTTAAATACATATATACATATGACACACACATACACATAAAGCTTGAGATTCCCTAGTGTTTTCCATAGCAGTAGAGACACTTCACATCCCAACCAGCCATCCAGCAGTGTTCCAACTTCTGTATATCCTAACAGACACCTGTGATTTCCAGAGGCGTGTCCACATTAACTAAGGCACTCTAATGGGCCCGCAGTGGGATCACATTGAGGCATTGGCCTGCATTTCCCTGGTGAACAGAGATACCCAATATTTCCCATGCTCACCGGCACCTGAGTATCTTCTCTGGTGAAGCATTTAGACAAGCCTTTGCTCGTATGCTAGTCCCGTTGCTTTGCCCTCCCTGGCTGAGCTCTATGTCTTGCTATATCCCGATGGCACGCACAACTGCCTCCCATCACAGTTTTCTGCATCCCAAGTCTCACATTTGGGGATGCTACACCCATAACCCACAGGGCATCAGAATCATCAAGGCACTTTCAATACTGAGGAGGTGCATGCCTGAACTCTGGTCTAGGGTAGGGTGTGCTATTGAAGGACCAAACAAAATACCTCTGGATTTCAGGAGCTGAGAATAACTATAAAGGCTTTGTCCTTTTGCAGGGTGTTGCCCACAGTTACCTGCTGCCGAGCAAGCTAGAGGGAGCTATGGGGAGATCAGATCTCAAAAGGCCTAACTCCAGAGAGGACAGGGTGGGGAAAGGAATGGGAAACGTGGGCCTGCCCCGATTCTGCTATTTGGATATTTACAAAGTCTGGATATTTCTCCACAACCCCAGCATGGGTCACATCATGCAAGAATCAGAACAGCCCTCTCCTGCCCCAGAGGCTGCCCAGGAAAGGAGGGGCAGAAAAACTCTAGAGCCATCTAGAAACCTGCAGGCTAAGTGTGCACAAGGTGGTGGTGGTAATGGTGAAGGCTTGGCCTGTCCTATCTCCTTGTGGCTTCGTGGGACCAAGAGTCTCTTTGGAAGATGGAAGACTGGGCTGGTGCAGTGGTTCTCAACCCAGGCTGTACCTTGAATTGACTTCTTGTGCCCAATACAGGGACTCTGGCTCCAGCTGTTATGGGTACTGTCACTTTGGAAGGCTTGCACCTTCCTTTAACGTGCACACTGGGTGAAGACCTGTTCTAGTGGCTCCCTGAATTACCTCCTTGATGCTGTGCAGTCCCTGTGCCCCCTTGTCTGGCCCAGTTATCCATACAGTACTTAGCACACCATGGATAGTCCTGACTTCATATAGCATGTGAGGCAAGGACTTGCACCAACCCAGGAAGGTTTTTAGCAGGGCTAGTTCCTTCTTCCTGGGAACTGAAGTGGAAACCAATTCTGACCTTCTGACCTCCATGTTCCTAGGTGGGGCTGTCCTCTCCTAGGCTACAACACCAGAGGAAGGCATATAGAGTGCCTATTTTTCTTCAGCTGGCAGAAGAAAAGGCCAGGCTGCCAGTAGGTGGTCAGCTGGGATGCAAGCAGGAGCAGCTCAATGGTCTCTGGGGTGCTCTCTAGTGACGTAGAGCCTAACTGCTGGGAACAGGGCATGCCCTCGATCATGTCATATTCATCTCCCCTGCCTCGTCTCACTTGTTGCCCAGGCAGTTCTGAATTTGTGGCAACCTTCTTGTCTCAACCTCCTGGGAGCTGGGAACATAGGTGCAGCTTTCACGCTAGGCTGGGCACCCCCGTTTTCTAGTTCAGGTGGGAGTGAGAGTGGCTTCACAGGTTGCTGCTCCGTAGGCCCAACTAGCCAGCCTAGGCATGGAGAGAAAGGCCAACTGCAAACGAAGAGCCACCAAAATGGGAGATGTGGCCTGGTGGTCACTTCTGGAAGCCCTTCTGATCGGTACCATTAGCTGGGAAAGTTCTGCAGCTGCTTGCTTGCCTCTCTCCTTTCTTACCCCTCTTTCGCAGGCCTGTCCTCAGCTCCCACGGTCAGCTGTATCTCCCCTAATCTGTCCGGAAGGATTTTCACACTGAATGCCTGCACCTCTAGACGGCTGTCGTTACCCTCTGAATCTCCATCTTTGGCTTGATCCCAACCATCTGCACATGTAGTAGTCCCAGCTATGAGAGTATGCAGATCGCCCAGCCACAGACCAGAAGGAGGAAGTCTAGGCCCCCTTAGTCACAGTACCCATACCTGGGATCTCTGAAAAGCCAGCTTTCCCCAGCCTTTCTCCCTTACCCTGAGCCTGCAGTCTATGGTCTCTGGCTGGATTTGTGGGAGTCGTAGGCACTCGACTGGGCAATCGGTGAAGAATCAAACAAAAGCAGCAGCTTACAACTACAGAGGTGTGCTATGTGTCAGGACCTGGAGTGAGTGCATGCGTGTGCAAACCTACTCCTCCATTTTACCCTCACAACAATCCATCCTCCATAGGCCCCACTTTTCCCCACCAAACTCAAAACAGAGACCTATTCACTAAGTTCCTGATTTTTTAAGTATCTGAGTTTTTTACACCAAGAATTTCAGAGGGGTGTGGGGGTTGGTTCTTCAAAGGACTGGGAAGCTCCTATTACAAATGCCAAACAACTTCCTGGCAATCACTCCGAGGTCATCAGGGGGAGGGGGAGGAGGCAGTTAAACCAAGGGTGAAGGATGCAGTGTGTGTGTGTAAGAGGAGCCTAGGTTTTGATTTGTATTACATCAGGAAAAACCCCTGAGTTTGAAGAGCTGGGCAGTCCAGACATGGCAGTCCACTATCGCCATCTAGAGTTCAGAAGCAGGAAGTCATGCTTGGTGGCATGCCCAGATGGAATTCCTAAACTTGCAGGTTTCCAAGCATTTAAAGTTATCACCTATCAGGCAGCCCTCCCTGGGTCCTCAAGCGTTGATGGTGTCCCTGTGCTAATATCTGACCATTTATATCACACAGCTCCAGACTAAGACTTGGTTCGCTGTTAGTCTCGGGGCCTCAGTTTCCTCAGAGTAAAATTCATGAGTTCAAAGTCACACTGACTTTGGAAGCCTGTGTTCTCAGAGGCCACGGTGCATCAGCCGCCTGGACAGCAAGCTGGTGTGGTCACCTGCTGAGCAGGTGGATGGGGCCTGAGCATCTGCGCAGCTAGCCTGTTTCCAGGGCACGCAGAAGCTGTCCTGCTGGCCCCCACTCTTGGAGAGCCACTGCGTTTGGCCTCCCTGCCATCAATAAATAAAAGGCACACGGAGGGAACACAGAGCACACAGAAAACAGACCAAGGCCTGGATAACAGGTATGTGGTAGCTCTTCTCGGTTGTCAATGTGACTCTATCTGGAATTAACTAAACCCCAAAACTGGAGGGCACGCCTGTGATGGGTTATCTGCTTAATCTGAAGTAGGGAGATCCATTTCTAATCTGCATCTTTGAGGTAGAAAGATCTTTTGAGATGGTGAAAACCCACCTCTAACCAGCTTCTACCAGAAGCTTGTATAAGGCTGTGGAAGAAGGAAGTTTCACTCTCTGCATGCTTGCTCTTGTCTTGCTATCAAGTCTATTCCTTCACTGGCATTAGAACCTCCTTCTTCAGGATTCCAGTATCTACTGAAGACCAGATGAGATATCCAGCCTCGTGGACTGACAACTATGGATTCGTGGACTGTCTGTTCATAGCCAGCCATTGCTGGATTAACTGGGCCACTGCCTGTAAGTCATTCTAATAAATCCTATATATTTATTGAATGTATCAAAGGAAAAAAGTGACAGGGGACCTTGAATTCTGAGCGGCAGAGGTAATGGCTAAGTCCTACTTCACTGTGGCTGGTTGCTGGGGTTGTTTGGTCCTCCTGTCAGGGTGCAGACTCGAATCTGGGTGTAGTGTGGGGCAGAGGGAAGGCTGGGAGAGAGGTCAGAGGTCAGTAGTCAACAGTTCAACCTTTATTTTTTAAGAATAGATGGGCTCGGAAAGGTCGGATGGTTTTCTCTAAGCCACACAGACACACTTAGCTTTCTCCTCAAGCTTTTAACATATCCCCGCTACCTCCAAATCTCAGAGAAACCCAGCTCACTCAAAGTGGACTCCAAGGCCCATTCTGAGGTGCTCGGCCTGAGCTGGCCACGCTCCCCCTCCATCCGTCCTACCTTTCACCATGGGGAAGAAGCAGTCCATCTCTACGCTGCTGCGCGAGTGGGAGATGCACAGGGTGCTGCTGGGGACCAGGCCTTCCTGCGGGGGGCTCCGCTCTGTGGTCCGGACCAGACACCAGCCGGGCCTCTCACTCGGTCGCTCCAGCAGCTCCACCGTCTGGCCCACCTGGATGCTCAGCTCACTGCTGTGACCTGCGCTGAAATCCTGGAGGACCACGGTCAGCTCACATCCTCCTGAGAGCTTTGGTGGGTGGTGGTGGGAAAGGGGTGTGAAGAGTGTGTGTGTGTGTGTGTGAGAGAGAGAGAGAGAGAGAGAGAGAGAGAGAGAGAGAGAGAGAAGACGGGCACGAGGGAAGAAGACGAAGAGTGGGGGAAAGCAGAGGGGAGGACAAAGGAAAGGAGGAAAGATGGGAGAGGGTGGAAAAAGGCAGGAAGAAGGTGGGAAAATGTTGGGAACAAACAGGAAGGAAAAAGAAAAGAGGAAAAAGAGATAATTAGCACACTGTTATTGGACACTCAGCTCAGCCGAGCCGCTCTGGAGCCTGCCCAGAGCCAAGGCCTTTCATTCTAACTCCTTGCCTCCTTAGCGTTCCTTCTCTTACTTGTCAAGTTTCCTACCAACTGTGCCTTCAAACCCCTTCCCTGTGAGCCCCGTTCTTCCTCCCAAGGGTTCTACTCCATCCCCCATCCTGGGCCTCTCTGCCATCCCTTGGACTCAGATGTGCTGGCATTTGTTTCTCAGCCACTCCCATGGGACCCTAGGTGACGTTTGGGACAAACGCAGGACATGACCTCCCTTCTTTCTAAGCCACATAACACCCCATGTCTTCAACCCTCCCTGGGGCCATAAACCTGAAACAGGCTACAACAACACACTGGCATTTGCCCAGCCCCTGGGGGTCAGGGAGGAGAATGGGAAAGGAAGAAGAGGGGCCGTGACTTATTTAGGAGCACACAGTATGAACTCTGTGCTTAGATGGCCTATGTTTCCCTACTGCAGAGGCATAGAACAAGGAGATACCCTGGAGACAGACACAGGCCCTACTAGCTGCACCCCGAGGTGGCTCACTTGTCACCTAGGGGTTTGCACCCCCTCCTCCCATCCCTCTGGCCTCAAATCCATGAGGATCATTTAAGTCTGTACCATGCCTCACAGAATTATAGCTCAGAGCTTCCAGCTTGGCGTAGCAGCTGCATTTTGTCAATGAAAAAGACAGGGAACAGAAGGGATGAGGCAGAGGCTTAGTCTGCCAGCTGCCATCCTCCAAGCTCATTCCAAACCTCTCCATTCAGAGGCGATTCCCATACCACGCCTCGGGAGATCAGCTGCAGTCTATGAAGCTCTGATCAGAGGACCTGAACTGTCTGTAGCAGCAGCTATACCACTGAGTTTGGATGCCCAGCACGCGTGTAAGAAGCCAGCTGAAGTATACATTCGTGTGAACCAAGAGCCAAGAGGCAGAGCCAAGAGAATCCTGAGGGGTTTTGGCTAACTGGTCTAGCCAATTGGAAACCCTAAGTTCAGTCAGAGGCCCTGTCTCAGCAAGTTAGGTGAAGAATTATGGAAGATGATGCCTGACCACTGACCTCTGGCCTTCACATAGATAAGCATGTTCTCTCTCTCTCTCTCTCTCTCTCTCTCTCTCTCTCTCTCTGTCTCTCTCTCTCTGTCTCTCTCTGTCTCTGTCTCTCTCTGTCTCTCTCTGTCTCTCTCTCTCTCTCTCTCTCTCTCTCTCTCTCTCACACACACACATTCATCAGACCGACGCTGGCTGGCAGTTGACGTCATCCCTATCTAAGGAGCAGGGAGGCTGTGCTGAACACATCTCATGGGTAGGAGAGGTACTTCCAGCACAGGCCAGGAAGGGAAGTCTGGAGGGTAGAGGTGGACAAGAAAGAAGTCATGGTCACTGGCTCATTTTCTCCACTTAACTTCCCTGGTCCCACTAATCAGCACACAGCCCCTTCCCCTACTTTCCTGCTGTCTTCCCAGACACAGCTAAGGCTGTTGAGGGAGATAAAAAGCTCACATCAGGGTGGGGGCAGTATGCGCATGAGCCATCAGCAGCTCACAGGCCAGCATGCGGAAGCCCCAAGGCATCCAGACCATAGGCCTGACAGTCACCTTAGGAGCTCACACAACGAAGAGTCCTGGGCTGTGCCTCCCTCCACCGAGCTCTGACCACAGATTATAACTGAGCTGGCTGGGGCTGGAATATAACGATGTGTATTGTGCCAGGGACATCCCCCTGCTGTGATTGTAAAAAGATGGTTTCTAGAACACTGAGAAACACTGGCTGGACGGTTTTCTGTAGACACCGTGCTGAACTTGAACCCATATTTTTAGTATGAACCCCACATTCCTTTTGACCTTGGGACACTGGGCATGCTTATTTTTGGCACGTGTCTATGCTTGGCTGTAGTGCGGTAGTGACCCGGGCCTCTGACCCTTGAAGTACACTATAATAGCCTCACCCTGCGGTCTGGATTAGAATTCTCTGCATAAGTATTGGAGCACTGGACTCCACATCATGGAAGCACAACTGAGTCCTGATATCTGATTTCAGTTTTTTTTTTTTCATTTCCAGATTCCAGTCCAATAAACTGATTTTTGGATGGATTCTTCTTAACAGTGTTCTCAGAGCTGGGACCCTTTAATATAGTTCCTCATGCTGTGGTGATTCCCAACCATACAATTATTTTTGTTGCTACTTCATAACTGTAATTTTGCTACTGTTATGAATCATGATAGCGGAATGGGGGAGGTTTTACAAGGGTAGGGTGTAAAGGGAGAGGGGATAAAGAGCCAGGCTATGTGTCCACAGTTCAAGACTGAGTGATGAAGATGTTGCTCAGTGGTAGAGTGCTGGTCTACCATGCTGGAAGTATTGGGAACCCTTACTAGGACAACAAAACAACGTTGTAGCCAACTACCACAAGGAAGACTCAGTCCTCAAACCAAGATCCAGTGTCTCAGAAAAGCACCACTAGAAGGCAGTGTTGTTTCTCAAAAGCTGCCCGTCTTCAGACACAACAGGAGAGTGTGAGAATCAAGGGGCAGTTTCTTCAGAGCCCTCACCTAAATGATAGCCACACGTAAGCTGTAGATCCAACAAAGATAACCATTGTGGCTCAAACACAGGATGAATGTCCATTCACACCTCGCCTCTATGTCTTGATCAAAAAGATTTACCAGATCAGGTCTTACCCTACAGCAAGGATGGAAATACAGGGTGTTTGCCAGGGAATGGGGCAGAGCTGACCCCACACAGTCCCTTCGCATCTCTCCCCAGAGCACTAGGGGGGTGTTAGGCTGCCCAGAGGATGCCAGCTCACACATGAGCAGAACTGATTAGGTGTCCCGGTCAAGAGCAGAGCAGACAAAAGACCTTGGCACACTTACAGACCTTACATGTGATTCATTCATGGTTCCAGTTTTGATTCAGGATTCCTTGACTGTGACAACTCACACCAAATGGAAGTTAATCTCACAGAGCATGTAGCTCATTCACAGATAAAACCAGCTTTCCTCACTAGCACAGCCCTATTTCTTAGACACATTTACGTGGGCATGGTATGGACGGAGGCCAGAGGGCAATTCAGTGGAGCTGGTTCTCTCCTTCCACCTGCTGGGGACTGAAGCCAGGCTGTGTGGCAAGAACCTTGACCTGCTGAGCCACTTCCCCATTCTGACACACACTTCTCTGCCTAGACACATCTTCCCATCTCTGACTGCTTGGTCCTGTGTGTCAGCAGGACACACTGTTATAGGCCCAGGAAGCCTCAGGGAGCCTCAGGTTCACATTCTTCCTCTTTTGGTGCCAGCAACATTGGCTTGTGCCTCCCACTCCACTCTCTCTGCTGCCTTGCTTCCTGACCCGCCACACAATATATCTGGAAAGTTCTCACTCTCAACAGAAGCTAACTCCATCTCTGGTCTCAGGAGTACAAATCCGGCTATGTTTATGTTGTAGAGACTGTTGCAAGTGGAATCTCTGTTTAATTTCTTTTCATCCCATAGCCACTTAAGGGCTATCTTAATTCTGTCCTCGGCAAATTCTTTGGTTTTCATTCTGCATTCCATGGTATATTTGTTTTCTCATTTTCCCTTTAAGGTCTGTAGAATGGATGCTCTTTGCATTTGGCATCATTTTCCATGTCTCTTTTCAGAGATGGCCCTTTGTGTTTTCTGGTTTTCTTTTCCCCAGACAGCCCTGTTTCCCATGGTGTGTCTGACGCTGCACGCAGCTTGTCTTTCACTAATTGTCTTTTGACTCATTAACCACGGAGACGCAGACACCCTGCTGTGAAAGCCACCCGCTTCTTGATGCCCATTAGCTCTGTCTTGTGCTCACTCAACCCTCCCAGGGTAGAGCCCAGCCCAGGTGGCAGCACCAAAGTCCCCATCCCAATCAATTCTGTTTCTTTCACATAGATGTATTTTCCCAGCAAGCTTTGCTTGTCAGTTTCTCAGACATGCACCCACTTTTGAGCACAGATAGCTTCATCCCTCTCCAGTCTCCAATATCTTTCTCCGTTTCATGGTTCGGTGCATACTTTAACTACCGGTTCACCCTTCTGCAGTTGGTGGCTTGTCCAGAGATATCACAGAGTATAACCTTCCCTTCTGACTCACAAAAGGACAAGTCAATCACCAGCCTCTCTCTTCCCTTAGAGAAGCTAAGAGACAAACAGGCCCTGCTGAGATGTCTTTCCTACCCGCTTAAATGTAAGTAAGCTCCACTTCTTTGCCTTCGTATGCTGCCTGACTTCTCAAGATGAGCCCCTGCTTTGGGTACCATATGAGGTACCCTTGCTCCCATTCTCTCCATTTACAATGTTAACATCAGGGGTGTTCGGGGAGGATGTCCATCCTTCTCCCTGGCTTCCCACACAAGTCTCTTGTGACGGCTTAGGCCTCAGGAAGCCCTATCACTCCCTGGCCAAAACTGTGAGGCTGTATCATATTTTCACGATATATGTTATTTGATTATCTTACAGGGATGCTTAATTCTTAGTAAACTCTATTCGGGAGTCTAAGTTAGGAAGTATTGGGAGTTAGCTTAGGACCTTAGCATGAAGTCAGGTATGTTTTGTTCACTCTTCCTTTATTCTAATCTCAAATCCTCATTTCTAGAATCTTCCCATTTTATTCCTGTTATCAGTGAGTCTTGGCCAGCCTCTCACCCCTCTTGATCTCCTGGAACTAGAGTTCCATATGGTTGTGAGATGCCACATGGGTGCTGGGTGGGAATTAAACCCAGGTCCTCTGGAAGAGCAGCCAGTGCCTTAACCACCAAACCATCTCTCCAACTCCTCTGCTAAGACATTTTGATGTTGTCTACCTGCATTTCCTTAGAATGCCAGCTGTGAGCCCAAGCCTCACCTAAGGTCTTGCCCACATTTCCCGATTCTCTCCCTGATGGACATTTCTGGTGAGATCTCTTCCCCTGTTGACTATTCCCAGATAGATATGGCTTCTTCCACACTCTACAGGCTGCCTGTTAGGACCTTCACTGTCCAGCTCCAGTCTGGCCTTCTTTCCAGGATGCTTCCCCATGCAGGAACACTTTGGTGCCATCTTCGGTGGCCCATATAAGGAGCCGAGGGACTGAGTGTAAGGACTGGTCATGAGTTATGAACGAGGACATAAAACCAAGTGTTTTACTAGTTCTCATTCTGTTATGGGCTTTTTGGTTTGGGTGGTGGATAAACCAAAGTGAGTAAAACATAGTTGATACTAGAAATGTAAATTCTGTGTAAAGCTGTATAAAGTTTAAAAAAAATTAAAAAGAAATGACTGCATTCGCTTAGATGTATTTTTGCTTGCTTAGCATTGGGAGGTAAAATGAAGCCTCTTCTTAACAGATAGGTTGTACTGGATTGCCCTAGCGAGCATCTCCACTCTGTGGAATGTGAACACAGTTGTTTCCTCATGGCCCTCAGTGGCAACAGAGAGCCAGGGCAGTGCTCTGCCTCGCTTCCTACTGTTGCCACTTCAGGGCACAGGGTCTATGCTTCTGTGTGTTCCCCAGCTCTCCCTCAGGCAGCTACTCAAGCATCTCCAAGGCCAGGTAGGGAGCCAGAGCTGGCCTTAGGAAAGTGTGAGATGGAACCTGGCGAGGTTTCAAGGGCACTGAAGACCCAGCCCCTGTCCAGAGACTTCCTTGTTTTTTCCTCCCAAGTCAGGTCTCCTATGGAACCTCTGGATTCCACCAGCAGAGGGCAGAAGCATTTCATCAGGCAATGCATCTACCAAAAATGCCTCAAAAACAAGTCCTTTACAATGGGGCATGGTGAGACTTGCACTGGAGTGACATGCCGCTGCACCTCTTGGACTTTAAGCATGAAGAGATCTGTATCTGCCATCTTCCAAAAGAGAAAGACTTTACAATAATAACACGAAAAGCCCCTTAAAAACTAAAATGCAGGGAGCTGGAGAGATGGCTCAGTGGTTAAGAGCACTGACTACTCTTCCAGAGGTCCTGAGTTCAATTCCCAGCAACCACATGGTGGCTCACAGCCATCTGTAATGAGATCTGGTGCCCTCTTCTGGCCTGCAGGCATACATGCAGACAGAATACTGAGACTACTGTATACATAATAAATAAATAAATCTAAAAAAAAAACACTAAAATGCAAGAATCCACCAAGAGGAGAAGACTTTAAGTCATTATGGTCCATCTAGTAGCGAGTGATGAATCAAACAGCCATTAGATTATGTATGTATGTATGCATGTATTTATTTATTTGTTTGTTTTTTTGCTAGTTTTTTTTTTTTTTTTGAGATAGGATTTCTTTGTGTAGCCTTGGCAGTCCTGGAACTCACTCTGTAGATAACGCTATCCTTGAACTCAAAGAAATCCTCCTGCCTCTGCCCCCCAAGTGCTGGAATTAAAGGCATGTGCTACCACTGCCCAGATTTTTAAATTTTTAACTAAAAAGGCTTTCTTAGATTTATTTTATGTGTGTGAGTGTTTTGATTATATGCAAGCTTGTAGCATGTGTACCCTGGAACTGGAGCTATGGATGGTTGTGGATCACCTTGTAGATGCTGGGGATTGAACCTAGGTTCTCTGCAAGAACAAGTGCTCTTAATTGGTGAGCCATATCTCCATCCAAAAATAAATTGGGGGGGGGTTGTTTGTTTGTTTTTGAGACAGTGTCTCACTGTATAGCCCTGGCTGTCTTGAAGCTCTCTATGTAGACGAAGCTAGCCTTGAACTCATAGAGAGTGTCCGCCTCTGTCTCCTAGTACTGGAGTTAAGGGCACGTGACACCACACCTGGTCAGCCATCAGCTACTTACAGAGCTTTGGAATAGCATCAAAGCTGTACAAACAAAGAAACAAGTCATATGTAATTGTGTGAAGAATATCGTTATTCATAGGAACACGTGAAAATGTTAACCTTGGCTTTGTTGAGCATAGTCCCTGGGTAATTTCCCCTCTGCTTTCTCACTCTCAGTACAGTCCAGTGTTTCTAATCTACCTGTTCGCTTTATAATCAAAGTAATAAGAACACCAACAATAACAACCTTGAAAACAAATCAACAAATATAATCAGGGGAAACCTGCAGCTATCCCAGAAAGGCATGCTAGGTGGAGAAGAAAGAGCAGCAGATGGGTAGGTCCACCGTGGAAGCTTTGGAAAACCACCACAGGGCTGAAGGTGCCTCTACAGGGTGGCTTCAAAACGCCTCTAAGCCCATGAGCCTGCGGCACTGGAGAACTCAGATGAGCGCTCTGGAAATTAAGGCATTTTACAATTTACAGATGTGATTTATCTTGAGTTGATTATAACGTCTGAAGCAACTGTGAGAAGCAATATTATGAATTAGGAACATTATCACACGGCCCTGGGATTTCTCCAATTTGCATGGTAGCCCGGGGAACTGCCAGGTCCAATTAAGAGGCTACAGCTCAGGATGGGCTTTGTCTGTGTGCTGGCACTGGTACATTGCAACGGAAGGAGCATTTTCATCTCCTTTCTACAGGGCTTAAGAGCTCCATGGCCGCGAAGGTCTCGTGGGCTGCACAGTAATTAATAGTTGGAAGAACACAGGAAGGGGAATCAGGAGGCCTCAGCGCTGGTCTGGGGCTCCTTGTACGTGACCCTGAATTCCGATTCCATCTTCATACCCAAATCCTCATTCTTAGGAGGAGGAATCAGTCTCGGGGCACTTAGATTTAGCATTCCATAGTAGACTATATTCTATATGTTCTGTATTCATGGTGGAAACACAGCTCTGCTTAGTTACCTTGAGCACTTCATTAATGGGTTGTTTGTCACCTATACCCACATCAGGATATAAGGTCAAGTTGAGTAGAAGTCTTTGTTTAAACTTGACCATATCCTGGGTCTAGAGTGATGCCTGGCATGTAGCAGGAACTCAATAAACACCCACCAAGCACACCAGTGAGTGTGTCTCATGAATTGCTGCCTGACGTGTAGCAAAAACAGTCTGGCTATAGTGCCGAGTGTTCTCTCACTGGCTGCCTATCTGTTCCATCACTGTCTCCTAAGCCCCACAGTCCTTCTGCCCTGAGATTTCTACCCCACTTTTAAATCATCTCACCTTTTTTGATATGGCTATAACTCTACCAACCTCTAAACCTGACAAAAATTATATAAGGCAAGTTATAACCTATAAGAACGGAGGGATCAGGAGATCATGTAGGCGACCATGTCTAAGAGAAGTCAACTGTTCTCATTAATAAAATTTTTGCACAACAGAAAGTTGACACACAGAAGTATTTGACATGGTAGAACAGAGAGATGGGATACAATTCCTGCCAGTCAGTTAGCTTAGCACAGTCCCATGACAGGCTTAGGAAGTAGAAGAACCAGGCAGAACTGTACGTGTGTATATGTGTGTGCATGTGCGTGTGTGTACATGTGTGTGCGTGCATACATGGAGGTGAGGCAGGAGGAAGGCTGAAAGTCTGTAAAGACCCTTAGCTCTGTCCTCTATCTTGTCCACTCTGTTCTGGAAAGTTGAAATTCACACAGGCCTGCATACAGAAGGGGGAATGGCTTCCACTGCACGCCTCTCAGCTCCCAGAACACTCGCAGCGAAACAGAAACATTTTGGGAAGGTTTGACAATTATTCATTGGAGAAGCCAAGGGACTTCTAGATACTCAAATACTGACGTCTGGAGAGTCTCCCCACCAGAGCACACTGCAATGACACCTGCCAGACAATTGCCCTGTTCCTTATACAAAACATCTGGTGTACCTCATTCATATATGTGAACACTCCTCAGACCACCAGACTTCAGAAAAGCCTAGGAGGAGCTAAACCAGGTAAATAATGAGGACCTGGAACTCATGTGAAGCCACTTACAAGCAGGATACACTACAGTACCGTTATTCTTGGAGTGCTCAAAGAGGGTAGTGTACTCATGAAAACAGAGCAAGCTGCTACAGAAAGGGCACAAAAGCTCCAGAACGACAGAGAACTCTTAGAAATTAAGGCTGTCATGGTTGAACCAAAGCACTCCCTAATGTGTGCTAGGATTCTGAGGGCCAAGGATATTTTTTGAGATGGTAGAGCAAGAACATAAATGATGGAAAATGAGAGAAAATAGGAGAAGATTAGAGACTTCACAAGTTATAGAGAGACAGAATGGAAAGCAAGAATGGCTAAGCTGATATGATGTTTTAAGAGGCTGATATGAAGAATTCAGAACCCCATTCAGAAAAAGATCTATTTATTATTTTCATATGCACCTCCTGTCTGCTTTTTGTTTGTTCGTTTTTGAGAAAGGGTTTCTTTGTGCAACAGTCCTGGCTGTTCTGGAACTCAAGCTGTAGACCAAGGTGGCCTCGGATTCGGAGCTCCGCTTGCCTCTGTCTGCGCTGGGGTTAGAGGTGTGTGCCATCGCGGCCTCTTGTCTGCGCTGGGGTTAGAGGTGTGCGCCATCGCGGCCTCTGTCTGCGCTGAGGTTAGAGGTGTGCGCCATCACAGCCCCACAGCCCTGCCTGTTCTGTCAGTTCCTCATCTCTGTCCCTCCCCAGGTGACACAGACCTGACACTGATTTTAGTATGGGTATTATGGGCAGCAGCTGTCACTCCCCAGTTCTCTTTGCAGTTCTTTGCTTCTGAAGAACCCACACAAGTTACCAACAGATATGGGGCCAGAAGGAGCAAGCAAGCAGACCCTTCTCCCATTGGAGGAGACAGTCTGGCCTAAAAAGAGGCCGCTCCCACCAAACCTAGAGCTTGACCGAGGCTGTCCACGCTGCAGCTCTGATTGTCCCTGTGGGAGGAAAGTCCCTGCCATAGGAAGAGAGGGAAGTCTGTAAAAACTCCAGCTGATCTTCAGAGGAGGGGGCGGGAGTGGCTGGGAGAAACCTGAGGTTAGAGAGAAGGGTGGGAGCTGGGAGTTTCTGTGATTCCTCCAGACGGTCCCGCAAAGTGTCTGCCGTCGTAACCACACTTAAAAGCTGAACTTCAGAAGAGACCAGGCCCAAGACCAGAAGCAACTGTTTCCACAGTGCAAACTGTTAGCGAGCCTCAGTGGTTCAGACGTGGGCTCACAAAATGACCCTTTCAGGTCACCGTCTCCCTTCCTGCTCCACTCCGCCTGATCAGGTCTACAATCTCACACGGTTTAGGCACTGATGGCTGCTGCTACCTAGTCTGCAAGCCTGTAGAAGGCAGCTCCTCCATACCTGCCTCCCATGTCCGCGTCCTTTCTATTCAGACCCTGCTTCTCCAGAAGAGCAGAGGCATCGCTGGCCACTAGAGAGCAGCAACAGCTAGGGTCTAGCAAAGGAAGCCACCAAGTTGCTTAGCAGAAGCCAGGCTCTGCAGAGATTCCTCCTGCCCAGTTAAGTACACCTCCAGTGCAGACAAAACCCCACAAGGAGGCCTCTGTGTATCATAGCTGGTGTGTGGCTGGCACTCATTGCTCACTGGAAGGGATTCCTAATTAGGAAAGGAGCAACCAGAGGCCAGGACAAGTGGTGGGGTCTGATCACCGTCCCAGTGCGTGCCAATCCCAGCTTCCCAGTCCATCACGCAGCGCACCAGGCTTTGCTCTCTTCCTCCTTCACTCATGTCCAACTACGGCTGATCCTGGACTGCCCACCTGCCCACCCAGATCTCAAAATACTTTCAGACAAACTAATTGAGATGCTTACACCGGATCTGACAGCACTGGGAATTACCAAAACTCTTTCTCCTGCCTGCTGGCCAGCCCCGCACCAATCTTAGCCCTCGCTGCCCACCAAACTGCTTCTGTAAGTGCCTCTTTATGGGGTGGGCACCACCTCCATTCATCACAGAATGTGCATCTGCTTTACATGTGGCCCCTCATCCGGGAGTGCACCCGGGCATTCCAGGCCTTCCTCATACTCCCTACTTGTGCAGTTTCCACCCGTCCAAATACTTTCTCCACTCGGTCCCTGGATAATGTCTTAGCTATGTTATGGTAATTTCTGGCTCCAGACTTGTTGATGGGCAACATTCCAACTGAGCTGGTGTCCCCGTTCCTCTTTACTCCTGGAGGTCACAGTTTCTATATCCTCACATCTCTTACATTCTTTGATGGACATCCCAATGGGGATTTCCCAACCTGAACCAATTTAGTCATTTCCAGACTTTGACACTTAAGACATAGGGCATGCCCCACATTTTGGATGATCTGTGCATGCATGTACATACAAAACTCTGCTTTCTGGCTTAGTTACTGAAGCATCATTGTATGGCAGATTTTTTTTTTATTGTTAAAGACATGGTTTCTCTATAAAACCCTGTCCCCTGGCTGACCTAGAATTCACTAGATAGACCAGACTGGCCTCAAACTCAAAGAGATCCATCTGCCTCCAAAGTACTGAGATTAAAGGTGTGCACCACTACGTTTAGCTAATAATCACCTATTAATAGTGGATTATTAATTTGTTCTATGTTTTTCTCATGGTACTGTTTTAACAATGGCGCATTCTACAGCTCATGATTTGCTATCAACTCTGCATCTGAGTCCCAGTTCTATTACAGTCTGGCTGTGCATTCTGGGAAAAGTTAGCGGTACGTCTGAGGTTTGTCTCTGAGAGTCCATTCCTCACCAGATATGCCCCACGTGTCAACTCACTAGGGGGGGCTATTCCTTGAAAGATGGTGTACGGTGAAAACAGTGAAGGCAAACTGAATAGTATGATGGCTCAGTCTCCTGCATGGATGTTTCCCCAGACCGGCCAGTCCCTGGCCCTGTTAAACAGCTCAGAGGCACAGAGCAGCCAGGGCCAACACTATAGGATTCTGCCCCCTTCCTTCTGACAGCCAGGGCTGGGTGGTGACCGTGGCAGCGGCGGTGGTTAGATATTACAGAACAAAATTAAGCTGTAGGTCCCAGCAGAATATTGAGGCTAGACGTAAGATTTAACAGCTTTTGCAGTGGATATGGTCAGAAGGCAAAATCCCTAAGAACCCGGGATGGGGGATTTTAGTCACTTAAATATGAGCCAATTATAACAAATATGGATTAAGAGTCGACAGATTGTTTCAGAGAAGATAGAGAAAATTTGATTTAAACTATTTAAATATTTTATTATTCTTTTTATCCCCCTGTGCTGCTTCTCCTGGATTTTGAAGAGAGGTGGCTACAGCGGGCCACCTCTGCTTGGTACATGTCCTGGGCAGAATGACAAGGCACGCAGGGAGGGTTTGGGGAGCACCTCCACTGTAGAGGGAGTTCCTAGTGGTCATTTGTAGGTGGGTAACAGATTTTCTTATATTCTCAGGGGAAGCCAGAAACTGGAGGAGTGTGAAATGGGAGACCTGGGAACTGCATCTTTGGGGATGTGCTGGGCCTCCTCCCAGCATCTGGGAGGCAGAAGGAACTCATAGTCAGGGATGGCTAGCAGTAGCATATGGCTGGGATCAGATCAGTGAGAAAAGGAGTGCCCTGATAGGGCCCATAGCTGGCAAACCAGAGAGAGCATGTCTGGCACGGACACCACTGTGGCAGAGTCGGACACTGGATCTCAGGACAACAAAGGAGCTCCACTGGGGTGAGAAGATGGGTGTGTGGCACCAGGGGCATGAAGCACCAAGCCTTGGTCAGATCTTGAACCTGTCTTAATGGTGTATGCATGAGCAAGGGATGAATGACTTGTCCAAGATAAGGATGGGGCAGCTTTTGGAGCAAGTGCAGCTCTGCCTTCTCTCCCAGCCCCTGCAGGGAACTCTGCTCAGGGGATGCTGCTCTTTTGGCAAAGGGCAGGGATAGAGGGTATCACCCAAAATATTCTTGTGTCTGTTGTGTCTGTGTGGAATCCTGACACTTCTGCATAGCTGTGGATCGTGGCTACACACAGATTTTACTTTTTAAAATCTTAGTCTTGCAGATTGAGAAAAGAACGATATTAGACACAACAGAGCAGTGGAAAAAAAAAAACAGAGTAAGAAAATCAGGATTCATTCCCTCAGCATAAAACTACTACATGTCTGCCACCAAGGTCACCAAATTTCCCAGGGCCTAACACTAACCTCAGGCTGTCCAGCAAGGAGTTAGGATACAAGGAGCCCCAGTATTTACAGCCTTACCCTTCTTATTCAAGAAAAGTAAGAAGTGAATATTTAGCTGCCATGGTAGAACAGATTGGATTACCAGGCCATCGGATTTCAGGCTATGTAGGTATGTGTAAGAACCTGCCTAGTATCACATACTCTGAGATCTAGCAAGGCCATAAGGAAAATGCTCAACTCCACCCCCACCCCCCCGACAGGTGCCATACAGGCCAACCTTTTCCAACACTCTCTCCCACCTGCCTCCTATAATCTTAACTCTTACCCTGGAAACTTGCCATCCACAGATCCAGGCACACAATGGCCAGACCCTGGGTTTTCACTTGTCCAGCGGCCCTTTCTGCCTGGGGCACCCTTGTCCACAGTGCCTACCTATCGAGCTGTCTTGCTCCTTCAGGCTTGGGTTCCGTTTCCGAACTCCAAGTAGACGAACTATCTCACACATTTGCCAAACACACGGGTATGGAAAACTTGCTATGTGCCAGGCTCTCCTATAGGAGATGGAATTCAGCGCCACCGACAAACACTTCTGTCTACCTGGAGTTTCTATTGAGTGGAAGTCATCAGAAAACACGGTAAACAGGCAGAGTCAGCAGATGTCAGGGATCAGGGCTTAAGGGGAAGACAAAAAAAGGGGCACTGTTGTGTCTGAGTGTGTGTGGTCACCATGCTCGTGTGTGATGTGGGGTTGCAGGACTTCTCAAAGCCCAGGGCTGCAGAACTGCCTATCCTGTGTGCTCTCACGCACATCCCTGGTGTCGTTGGGACACTAACATGAGCCTAGTCTCTCCTCCAGTTTGTATCTAGAATGTCTCCACAGGCTCATGTCTGAGTACTTGGGCTCTAGCTGGTAGCATGGTTTTGGGGGTTGTGGGACCTTTGAGACGTGGGGCCTTTGGGACATGGGGGGACTACGTCACTAATGGTAGGCATAGACTGCACCCACCTCCAGTCTAGCTGTTTCCTGGGCCAGCCTCCACAGGAGAAACTCCATCATACTCTTCTGACAAAGCTCTCCCATGCCCTCCCTGCCACAATGGGCCATACTCTCTGAAGCTGTGAGCCAAAATAAGCTGTTTGTCCCTTAAATCTGTCAAATGTATCCGGTCCTAACAAGAAGACACGTTGTTACTGTAGGCTGCAAGGCAGCATCTAATGCAGATTAGGCGCCTACACAATAGTGCCTGTCGTGTGTTTAGACACAGCATGTATTTTATGCTATTTATAAGTTTATAAGACATTATCATATCATGATATTTATCAGAAGTTTAGATATCTAGACTATATTATTTTCTTTTTCTTCTTTGGGCAGGGGCTACAGAATCTTACTATGTAGCTCTGGCTGGCCTGGAACTTGCTCTGTAGACCAGGCTAGCCTCCAACTCACAGAGATCCGCCTGCCTCTGCCTCTCGAGTGCTGGCTCGCTGTCATTTTTAGCATAAGCTTGGGTACCTATTCTGCAGCATTTAAGGGCAGTATTCAGTATCAGCTTCTCTGTCACGGCCACTCGTCCTCCACATTTGGGTCACACTCTGTGAACTGGGGTCCCTCGAGACACTGCATCCTCAAACCTGCGACTGCTCATTTAGTGTTTCCTGAAAGAAAACGCCGTCACAGAAGTCAGAAGCATGTGCCCGGGGTCCGTGTTTTCCCTTTGGCTTTTGATCTGTACCCCATTCTCTCATTTCATTCTTTTGTCTGCTACAATTTTTTCCTATTCTCCTGAGATGCTGCCGTCAAAAATTAATTTCCCTTCTACAAATTATTTCTGAATGAGAATTATCCTTAATCAAGTAACTTTTAAAAAGTTTATCTGTTATAGAAACTCATTTGCAGAGAAAATAGAGCATCGAAAGTACATTGCTCCCAGAATACATTCATAGGTTCTTTGACATTATACCCTACAACAGCTCTCTCTCTCTCTCTCTCTCTCTCTCTCTCTCTCTCTCTCTCTCTCTTTCTTGTTCTCTCCTAGATATAATTTATATAACTTAGGCTGACCTTGAACTCACTATGTAGTTCAAACTGGCCTTGAACTTGGGGCCTCCCTGTCTCAGTCTCCCAATGCTGAGACCACAGGCATGAGTCAGCACAACTAGCCTATGGCTGCACCCAGCAACAATTCCTACAGAGAAGATGGTGGTTGTGATGAAATGGGACCTCCGAGGCTGGAAGAAGGGGGCACTCAGTGCCTCCGGGCTCTCTTGTATTACTTGCCGTGAGGGAAGCCAGCTGCTATGCCACAAGAACACTCTGAGAGCACAGTCGAGTCCACGTGTAAAGGAACAGTCGAATGCCAAGAACCCGGTAAATGAGCAGTGAACCCCAAGCCTGCAGGGACGGAGCCCTGCTGCCATCTTTACCCCACCCTCAAGAGAAACCCCACACCAGAACTACCGGCTGAGTGTCCTAAATTTCTGTCCCATGGAAAGTTCCAGACAAATGCTTCTTGTCTCAGTTCTCTAAGTTTTGAGGGGATGTGTCTAATCAAGCTCTGCACAGCCTGCCGCTGACGCTGAGGAAGCTGGCTACCTGTTCTCCTTCTCAGATGGGTCAGAAGACCATAGACTCAAACACCACTCTCTCTAAGCAGGCACCAGGGGAATCCTATGGCTGGGTCAG
Source organism: Alexandromys fortis (assembly GCF_014885135.2). Taxonomy (NCBI): domain Eukaryota; kingdom Metazoa; phylum Chordata; class Mammalia; order Rodentia; family Cricetidae; genus Alexandromys; species Alexandromys fortis. The sequence continues at coordinate 3,918,154 of NW_026067991.1, forward strand.
CCATGTAGAAAGCCACAAGAGTGACCCCCTGTGCTACTTCTGCACGCTGGACAACGGGGGTCAATATCTGAACTGCGAGCCCAAGCCTTGGCTGGGAGGTGCTCCTCAACTCAGCCAGAGCTCCCCAGCCTACAGAGGAGGGTCCCAGAGAAGGCAGCGTGCTTTCCGTGTACTCCGCAGCTGTGGTGCTTGGAACGACGACGTTCTCCAGAGTCTCAGGCGTGTTAATACTTGGTCCCCAGTTTGCTGGTGCTCTTTGGGTGGGGTTAAGAGGTGTGACCTGGGCAAGAAGTATGTCACCAGGGGATGGAGGTAGAACTTAAAGGTTTCAAAAACCTTGTACTGTTTCCAGTTTGCTTTCTGTGTCACGCTTGCCTGCATTTTCAGATGTGAGCTCTAAACTCTCAGCTTCCAGCTCCAGCCACCATGCCTGACACTTGTTACCATGTCTGTACCCAACCCTCTAGAACTGGAAACCCAAATAAACTCTTCCTTCTAGGAGCTGCTTGGACCATGCTTGTCTTAACACAGAAGTAGAAAAGTAATACAGTGATTGACAAAATGATTCCATGCCTCAATTTCATGGAATCCTCGTCATACTCCACTTCCAATTAGGAAGTGGAGGTTCAGAGAGTTTGGGTGGCTCATTCAAGGTCACACAACTACTAAGTTCCAGAGTTGAAGACTGTACCACAGATTCCCCGTTGCTAAATTCTACTTCCCATGACTTTCAGCTGCCTCTGAAAAAATTTGCTTATTCGACTTTGAGTACACAGCACACGCGAAGAGCTTTGTGCGACAGGATTGCAATGGCCTGTATGAAAGGACGTCACAGTGCAGGCTTTGGGCCAGGGTGAGTGACAAGTGACATGGCCCAGGGCGCAAAGACCACTGGGTCAGCTAATTCCCATCCATCAAGAAGAGAGTGATGCATTTACCTGAGGAGGAAAAGGTTGCTACGGGGGAGGAGAGAGGCCAGAGGGGCCACAATCTGCCATAGCCACGCTGGGGTTTGTTACATCACAGAAACTAAGTGGAGGCAACAGGGTGAAGCAAAGGTCTGTGCAGACCCCTGAGACAGACAGGGGGCAGGGGGACAGGGGGGATGGAGGGACAGGGGGACGGGGGGACAGGGGACGGGGGGGAGGGACAGGGGGCAGGGTGACAGGGTGACAGGATAGAGGTTTAGTTTCATGCCTTGTGGCAGGGCTGCCTGGGAAGAGGAAGTTAAACCAGACCAGCAAGTGAGGCCTCTCTAGCCATCTTGTTCTAGCTCCATTCAGATGCAGGCTGCTGCGACCCTGATGTCCCTTGATTACAAGTTCCCAGGAGCCATGAGGTCCATCACGCTTGTACCAACTCCTGGTGCGATTTAACCCTAATCTGAGATGTCTGGTGAGAGTCTTTTCCTAGGGACCAAATGGAACTCAAGCTGGCATGGCCCATGTAAAATTTGAAAAACCAACTGTGTAACATTCCAATGCGCATGGCATTTTCTAAAACAAAATCTGTATACACGAAGACCCTCAAAAGAGCCTGACAGTTCAGCAACGAAAACACCCCCGACACTCAAGACTGCTAGCAGTTCACGAGCGGAAGTGAGCTCTACCCCTTACAGACCACATTGTGACTGGTAACCACCTGTCAGACAGCTGTGAGCAGACAGCTCCAAATGGCGCTCAAGAGGTGATGCCGACCATTAGTTCAGAGGAAGACAAGGCCAACTGGCCAAACGCGGGTCCTCAGCTCTGCTGTTAGGGAAACAGGATCATGAACCCTACGTGTCAATTGTAATGGACACAAACTAGTGCTTCATGCAAGACTGTGATTAACCACATGGAATCTGTTGCATGACCTTTGACCTATCAAAAAAACACAGTAGCCCCAGGACACAGACAGTATTAAGTGTTCTGGACTGAAAAGAGGTGTGCAAGCCTAGTGTGTCCTGGACAAGTAATTTTATTTCCTTCCTTCCTTCCTTCCTTCCTTCCTTCCTTCCTTCCTTCCTTCCTTCCTTCCTTCCCCTCTCTCCCTCCCTCTCTCCCTCCCTCCCTCCTTCCCTCCCTCCCTCCCTCCCTTCCTTCCCTTCTTCCTCCTCCTCTTTCTTTCTTTTTTTGAGACAGGAACTTATGGGGCTGGAGAGATGGCTCAGTGGTTAAGAGCATTGACTGCCCTTCCAGAGGACCCAGGTTCAATTCCAGGCACCCACATGGCAGCTCACACCTGTCTCTTGACTCCAGTTTCAGGGTATCTAACACCTTCATACCAATGCACATAAAATAAATTAGAAAAAAAAAAGGACAGGAACTTATGTAACCTAGCTAGCCTTGAGCTCACCGTGTAATTAAAGATGAACCTGAACTTCTGATTCTCCTGCCTCCAACCTCTGTGCCCAGTTTATGTGGTGCTGAGGATCAAACCCAGGGCTTCATGCCTGCTATGACAACCACACTACCCACAGAACTATACCCCCGACTCCGTGATGAACAATTTCTCTCTTATTTATTTATTTATTTATTTATTTATTTTATTTTTTGAAGACAAGGTTTCTCTGTGAAACAGTGCTGGCTCTCCTGGAACTCACTTTGTAGATCAGGCTGGCCTCAAACTCAGAGATCTGCCTGCCTCTGCCTCCTGAGTGCTGGAATTAAAGGCATGCGCCATTACTGCCAGGCTCGTTTTTTTTCAATCACAGGTACTCCATTATCAAACAAAAGGTTTTACTGAAAGGTAACTGCTATTCTAAAACGGTCTACATGTATGGTTCAGTTGTATATCCCATGTATAGCTAGCAATTCCTCTAGCTATTCCCATTAGACACATTGTAACCATATCCCTATTTTCTTCTAAATCTTCTCAAACAACCCAAAGCAGGACATGAGGTTGGCTACTTTATGTACAGACCTGGGTCATTCTTCTAAAAGGGCCTTAGTGGGAGACTAAAAATAAAAGGGACTTCTGGGAATGGCTCATTTCTTATCTCATTCATACTGAAAACAAATCAAGGTCAAACGCACACGAATGCACATGGCCCACTCTTGTCACCCTTTCTCCCTTACTTCTTTCAAAAACAAGCTGGGAAACTTAGCTCCCTCCTTGTAGGCTTTCCTGCAGAAATGTCCGTGGCCACCACCCTGTTTCTTTATTTAATGCTCTGCTAAACCCGGGGCACAATATCCACATCTCCTCCATCCTGGCTTAGCGCTGAGCTCTGAGCTGCCTGCCTCCTGAAGTTAGGCAGGTGCATCTGGACACAGGGCTGGGGGCAGGTCAGTGAGGTGGATGGTCAGCTGTGGGGAGGGGCTCAGACGGTCAGTGAGGTGGATGGTCAGCTGTGGGGAGGGGCAGGTCAGTGAGGTGGATGGTCAGGGGTGGGGAGGGGCAGGTCAGTGAGGTGGATGGTCAGCTGGGGGGAGGGGCACAGAAGGTCAGTGAGGTGGATGATCAGTGAGGTGGATGATCAGCTGTGGGGAGGGGCAGGTAAGTGAGGTGGATGGTCAGCTGGGGGGAGAGGCACAGATGGTCAGTGAGGTGGATGGTCAGCTGGGGGGGCAGTGACCACAGAATCCTCTTCAGACTCATCATCTAATGGACACTCAGTGCTTTAAAGCGTGCAGCCTTTCCTTTCTCATTGGGGGAGGGTTGGAACTTTGTGGTCTATCTCCCTCACGGGATCAGGAATTTTGGAGTGAAGAACCAGCAGCCCTCCCCCCCCCGGGGAATGAACAGGCTGGCTAAGTGCAGAGGGAGGCCTGCGCTACATTTTAGTGTCCCCCACACAGGGCAGTTAAGGAGATTTTCCTCTAAAACCCTTTAAAACCATTTTAGAATCATTTGAAATTCCCATCTGCCTGCTTCCCCTGGCTCTTCCTCTTTTGGCAGGCCTGAGTCACACCCCCACAGCCACATTCTTCTGGGCAGCTGCAAGACCAAGCATTGCCGTCCCTCCTGCGGCAGCATGGGAGAGCTAAGTGGGGTTTGCCCCTGGGTGGATGGAGAACCTGGGCTCATCACTGGTTGTCTCTGGACTATTTTCTCATCCGTAAAACTAGAACATTGGGCATCTGAGAAAAAAATTACTGGTGGCACACCTCTTTAATCCCAGCATTCAGGGAGGCAGAGGCAGGCTGATCTCTGTGAGTTTGAGGCAAACCTGGTCTGCAAGAGCTGGTTCTAGGACAGGCTCCAAAGCTACAGAGAAACCCTGTCTTGAAAAACAAAACAAAACAAAAGTTCCAACCTGGTGTTCTGATCCACAGCTTCCCCTGTAGAAGCCTGTGTGGGCTGGGGTGGAGGTGGGGAGTGCCAAGGACTCTGGCGAGCCTGTGGGCTGTTCTGAACTCTGGTTTTGCCATGGGAGTGTCATCTTGAAAGGCCTTCTGCTGAAATTACATAATCTTTACCGTCACAAAGCACTTCTGAAAGAAATGCAGGGACAGGCCTTGCCTCCTCCTGGTCTACCAGACAGCATGTCTTAGCTACTGTCTAAATTTCTCTCAGTAAAAATTCTCTTACGGAAAGTTCTTGTGTCTACTTTCAGTGTCCTTGTGCCCAAGGACATTAAGCATGGCTTTAGGAAATAATTCCAAATATTGACTGATTCACAGTGTGCCCACATGTCCTGTCCTCCAACTCCACAACTCTACTCAGAGGTCAGACAGGGGTCATGTCTTGCTAACCACTCAACCAAAGGACAAACAGTGTTATCTCTTTTGTTGTGGAATATTAATTTAGCTTTGTAAAGATGTCTTACATTTGTTTATGTCTATTTGTTTAATAAGCAGAAGGAGGAATTTAGGTTTGAAAGAATGAGAGAAAAGTGAGAAGAGAGGGAGGGACCAAGGAACCGAGGGAGGGAGGGAAGGAGGGAGGGGGAGAGAGAGACCGCCCCCAGGACCAGTCAAGCAGGCAGCCACCAGCCAGACAGACACAAGAGGTAATAAAGTAGGACACACAGAATGAAAGAAAGGTAAAAGGCTCTGAGGCAAAATGTAGATGAAGAAAAACAGGTTAATTTAAGTTATAAGAGCTAGTGGGACAAGCATAAAATAAGGTTGAGTATTCATAACTAATATTAAATCTCTGTGCCTTTATTGGGAGCTGGCTGGTGGCCCAAAGGAAAGTATGATTCATATTCTTCCTTGCCCCACCCAACATACGTTGCATTAAATGTAGTCTTTCTTAGTTCCTGACAAGGTCACGGAAAATCTTCCCACGCTGCTGCAGGAAATGGTGCGAGAAGACACACATTTTTGCATGGTTACATCCTTGCATTTGTCAAAGGCCACAGAGTTACTCAAGCCATCATGCTAGCCCCTCTGCTGTAAAGACGCACTCCCTCAGTGCTGTCCCCACTACTCATCTGCCATGAGGGAGCATGAGGGAAGGAGAGCAGGCCCTGAGGTCAGAAGGGCAGAAGAGCTGCTCCTGTCTCCCACCAGATGCAACACTTGGGAGAGCAAGTCCTGTACCTCACCTGGGCAGCACAATCGAGCCAGTCCTATTGGTGGAGGTATGGGTGAGCTAGCCCCATAGTTGTGGGCATCATCTGTCATGTGGTACCATGTGGAGAAAGATGCGGCTCTCTCCTGCCTCCTCTTCATCAATGCCTGAGGCAGGTGGGAGAGCTGACCCTGAGGTCACAAGAGCAGGAGAGCTGGCCCTGCTGCTCAATAGTCATAGCACTTTGGGAGAGTGGCCCCTACAGCACCCCTGGACAGCACAGTAGAGCTGACCCTGAAGGTGTAGGTGTGGAAGATCCGACCCTGAAGACAGGAAAGCAGAACTGGCCCAGCCCCTTGCTCATTGGTGCAAGGTATGAACTTAGTCAGGACAACGAAGGAGAGCTCACCCTGGTGGTGAGAACAAGGGAGAGCTGGCAGGCTGACCGACCCTGCAACTACCCAAGCCCAGTACCAGGGCTGTGTGTTGACCCATTGACCCACCCCAATATTTACCCCATCTGTGGTCTGCTGGAGCACAGGAAGGGACCAGACCTCCAGACCCAAAGCTGCAGGATCTCCACAACATAGCGCAGCAGCAGGATGACAAAGAGGAGTCCAGTGAGGGTCTAGCATAGATAGTGGAGCCAGACCAATGATTGCAATGAACGCTTACAAGTAAAGATACATGGGAAAGGGGTTACTGTGTGACTCACTACAGCTTCCATAATGGGATTGCCTTTTTCTTTCTCTCTTTTTTCTTTTTCTTTTGTTTTTGTTTTTTTGAGCCAGGGTCTCTCTGTAGCTTTGGAACCTGTCCTGGAACTTACTCTCTAGACCAACCTGGCCTCAAACTCACAGAGATCTGCCCGCCTCTTCCTCTCGAGTGCTGGGATTAAAGGCGTGCGCCACCACCGCCCAGATTCTCTCTTTTTTTCTTTTTCCTCTTAAATTTTATTTTATTTTGTGGGGGAGGTTTCAAGGGCAGAGGGTGGATATGAAGGGGTGGGGGAATGAATGGGATGGAGATGCATGATGTGAAAGACACAAAGAACAAATAAAAAGGAGAGAAAAAAGGACTCCCCCCCAGCTCACAGTAAGGACTTGGAGGTTTCTTATAGCTTGCTGTTCCCTTTCTGATGACTCATCTAAACACTACAGAAGGATAACCCTCTCATGGGCAACAGTCCCACCCATGCCTTTCTGAGGAAGGCGAAGTCATAGGATGTGAGCAAGCTCACCCTGTCCTAGCCTTTGCTGCTTAGAGAACCAGGTCCACTTCTCTGAGCATATGCTTCCGGACTTGAGGAACCAGTCTTTCCAACTCTCCAACGCATCCGCTATGGAGCTAAATCCTTGACTTCAAAGAACACCTACATTTGCTGCTTTCCAAACACACTCAGCATTTCCCCCAGGTCCTAGTCTCTTATGATTGTTTCCTTAGTTTGGAATAGGTATGCCTTTTGCTAAACCACACCACTGGTACCTCTAGGAAACCCTTCCTGAACTCCAAGCTCAGCTCCAAGGCACTTCCCTATAAACTCTTCCTCCATAGCAGCCCCAAAATACAAACACCCTTGCCACCAGCAGGCTATGGAATTTCCCCTTCGAGTCAACCACTGTTTGCTCCTTGGTTACAGCATCTTTTAGCCTTGGATAATATGTCCTTATCCCTGTCCTTACTGGACTGAAAGTGTCTTAACAGCTGAACAGTACATCGTGTAGTTTTAAAGGCTTTCTCATAGAGACTGTCAAGCACTGCTGATTGGGCCTCTAGAGTAAATGAATGATTTTTTCTTTCTTTCTTTCTTTCTTTCTTTCTTTCTTTCTTTCTTTCTTTCTTTCTTTCTTTCTTTCTTTCTTTCTCTTCCCCCTCTCTCCTTTTTTTCTTTGCTTTTTGCTTTTGTTTGTTTTGTTTTGTTTTGTTTTCTGAGACAGAGTTTCTCTGTGTAACAGTCCTGGCTGTCCTGGAACTAAGTCTGTAGACCAGGCTGGCCTCAAACTTAGAGACCTACCTGCCTCTGCTTCCTGAGTACTAGGATTAAAGGTATGTGCCACCACCACCAGAGATAATTCTGTACTTTTCTTAATCATACTTTTGCAACATTTACATGCCCTTTATCTGGGCTCTTTTTTGTTTAATTAGCTTTAACATTTTTCTCTGAGTTTTGATTAAGCTCTTAAGTCCTTTTGGAAATAGGTATTATATATCTCAAACTGCCTTTATTGGCTGATAGTCTTGGGCTTTTCATTGTATAGTGTTTTATAACTGAGAAAGATGCTTTATAATGGATCTGTTTTAAATTATACTTTAAATGTTAAGAGGGGTGTCCTATTTAGGGTTACTAGTGCTGGTACAAAACACCAAGCCCAAAAAGCAAGTTGGGGAGGAAAGAGTTTATTGGGCTTCCACTTCCACATTGTAGTCCATTACTGAAGAAAGCAAGGACAGGAACTCAAACAGGGCAGGAACCTGGCGGCAGGAGCTGAAGCAGACCCCACAGAGGAATGTTGCTTACTGTCTTGCTCCTCATGGCTAGCTCAGCCTGCTTTCTTAGAGAACCCAGGATCTAAGGACCCAGACTTGTTGAAAATGGGGAGACGAGGGAAGGAACACCACAGAGTTAATCATGAGAACACCATAGCAGCAACACCTGAGTCCAAACTGGCTCGTCGTAAGGGCACAGATGGATTATCCCACAGCAGTTTTGGGAAGTCAAATTCTGCTGGGAGAGGTACAGCCTAGAAATTTCTAAGAGAAAAGAAATCAGTCTAAAAGGCAAATTCAGATAAACTGATTCTGACTCAGGCTTTGTGAGAAGAGCTGTTTTCCCCTCAAATGTTGCTTTTCTACTTGCTAAGTGATTTCAACAGGTAGGAGCTCTAGAAATTACAAGAAAGATGCTAATAAGGGGGAAATTCAGTTTCTCTCGGGTTGGTCAGGAATCTTAAAACCGACCGATGAATACCAATCAACTTTAACTTAAGTTTTGGTTTGTTCACTTCCCCTAGGGTGCTGGGTTTTGAACCCAGAGCCTTAGGAATGCTAAGTATGTGTTCTCCCAGAAAGCAACATCTCCAGCCCCTCAACTTGATTTTTAGCCCAAAAGAGACAGCCCCTTACTTCGCAAACCTTCTATATCTAGCTTTGCTCATAGTGAGTTGAACCATTGATTTTCATGTTTCTCCTAGTGCAAAACTTCTGGAAGATTCCTATGTTCAGTCTGCTCAGAGAGTTCACAGATAAGTCTCATACCCAACATGAACCGATATGAACTGGCACGAACTGGCATGAACTGGCATGACCTTTCCTCAGAGCTCCCATCTTCTCCAGTGACATCTTCATCCAAAACTCTTGCTACCCTGTATTCTTCCTTGGTGAATCTGGTCGGCAGCCCACAATTCCCCGCCTTGCCACATGAAGGAAGCCTTAGAAACTGCTGTGCAGGTGGGAACTGGGGCTTCAGACATTCTCCTGCACACTGTGTGGGAGCTGCCACATTGTTCCCCACCTGCTTTGCATTGTGACCTGCCCAATGGTCCTGGGACAAGGTTCATTCACACTGATGCTCTTGCTCCCAAGCCTTGCTCCATTCCCCCTAAGCCCACACCGCGGACTTGCTTTCTCTTCTCTTTCTGGTCTTTCGAGACAAGGAGGTCCAGGCTAGGCTGGAACTTGTAATTTTCTGCCTCAGTTTCCACACTTTGGGATTATAGGCATGGGCAACCACATCCATTTTTCTTTCTCTTCTGTGTTATTCTCTATTTCTTCAAAAAGAAGTGTGGGCATGGTAGCGTTCCCAATCCCACATCAGCTCTGCTGGAGCGCATGCGGCAAAACGTAGAGTGGGATCACTGACTGCATTTTCGAGTATACCCATTTATTTACTTATTACACAGACTCCCTGGTAGGCAGGCAGACGGGGACAGGAGACGTGACTAGGTAATAAAGAAAGTTAACTTCCAAGATGGCCGGCTTCTTCATTCTCCTGACCTGAGACAAAGACCCTGGCAGCTTAAAAATGAAGGCTTGTTGGACTCTTGTTCCCACCAGCAGGGATCCCTTGACGGTTGACAGGTCTAAGTTCAAGGCCAGCTCCTACATTTCTGAACCTAGTACTTTCCCTGTCTTCCTGCAAACTAACCAAACCTAAATTGGGGGAGGAAGACCCCCCTCAAAGACCCTTAAAGCCCAGCCCTTAAGAGGAGCCAGGGCCTGGGTCTTTCTCTCTCTGTGTCCTGCTGTGTGTGTGTGTGTGAGTGTGTGTGTGTTTCCTCACTCCTAATAAAAGTCTTTTTTTCCTGACTGACGCTGTTTGCTATGCCTGAGATCCACCCCCACCTTCACTCCTACCTGCTGGCCTTGAGATTTTTTTCTGACTTTTAAATCTTTAACTGGTGGAGAAAACAAGCCGTATCGAGATGTAACTGGCAAACACCAGGACTGTGTGTGGCACCTATGCCAGTGTGCATGTGCTAGGGCCCAGAGGACAGCTTAGTGGAGGCGGATTTCCTCTTCCATCCTGTGGGTCACAAGGATCCAGCTCGCGTGTCAGGCTTGGTGGCCTACCCCTTTACATGTGCATGTACACACGTGTGCAGCAGCACAGATGTGGAGGACAGATGACAACCTCTGAGAGTCAGTTCTCTTTCTAGGGACTGAACTCAAGTTGTCAAGTGTGACAGAAGGCAATTTACTCATGAGCCATCTCTCCAGCCCATCCTTAATTGTAGTTTATATCGAATACTCAAATTTTTATACCTGCTTAATTTTGGTTAAAACTTGCTTGGTAGATCTTATTTTTAATAATATTGCTTAAGATTTGTATTTTTTTTTACAGAACATACATCTAAATTTTGAACAAAAAAGCACCTAAAATATTTATATTTCAATTAATGTCTTGGATCTACTTAAATATATTGTGTCATAATATATTTAGGCTTCTGGCATTTCTGTTTTAAAATATTTTTCTTACTTTCTTCTACTAGTATTGAAATTATATACTTTTATTTTCCCAAAATACACACTTTTCTTACAAAATCTAAGTTAATTCCTACTCCCCTTTTTTAAAGATTTATTTTTTATCATCTATACAGTGTTCTGCCTGCATGTATGCCTGCACACCAGAAGAGGGCACCATATCTCATTACAGATGGTTGTGAGCCACCATGTGGTTGCTGGGAACTGAACTCAGGACCTCTAGAAGAACAGGCAATTTTCCTAGTATTTAAGCCATCTTTCCAGCACCCCCCCCACACTTTTTTTTAAGAGAGAGAGAGAGAGAGAGAGAGAGAGAGAGAGAGAGAGAGATCTTGCTCTGTAGCTTGTTCAGCTTCCCTTCCCCAAAACTTGATCTTTCCATCTCCCCAGTGCTGGGACTACAGGTGTGAGGTCAGCAATTGCTATCTTTACTCTGTTCTTGAGAACAAGGATCTCAGCTCGTTCTGTTTCCCTCTAAAGCTCTCCATTTTTAAAATGTCCCCCCCCCATTTCAAGTGTGCATTGTCCCTCACTGTTTGTACTAATATTTGAGAGTATGTTAGTGTTATACTCTGTATATCTTGTACTTACTTCTTTCCTTTCATATTTAATTTACTTTTTAAATGAAAAGCAAGGACTTACAAGTAATACAATTTCTAGGTTCTTTTTTGTCTGGAAATATCTTTCTTCCACCTTCATTTTTAATTATAGTTTAACTTGGCATAAAATTCTAAGTCATAAGGGTTTTAAAGCAGCACACTGATACTCTTATTCCATCTCTCCTAGACTCTGGTGGAGAACACACACACATGTGCACATGCCACATGTGAATACACACATGCATGTACACAAACGTACCATGTGTGTACACACACATACATGTATGCACATACTCATGCATACATACCACATGTGTATGTATATACATACACATACATGTACACACACACAGAGGAAAGCTTCTGTTACCATGCTTTCTTTAGCTAGTTTGACTTACCCTAAGTGATACATATTTTCCCTCTACCTCAGATATTGTACTTTCTATGTGCAGAAGTCCAACATGTGCCATTTTCATCTCCTCCAGGTTTCTATCCAGCTTTTTGAATGTATAAATATGACCAATAACTATATATTTGTATATGTCATATATAAAATGTCCTATCACCTATCTACTCTTAATCATATCTATCTATCTATCTATCTATCTATCTATCTATCTATCTATCTATCTATCTATCATCTATCTATTTATTTATCTTATCTCTATCTCTCTATCTATCTAATCTCTATCTATCTATCTATCTATCTATCTATCTATCTATCTATCTATCTATCTATCTATCTATCTATCTATCTTTCCAGGTCTGTTTTTATATCCATGTCTGCTAATTTTAACATCAACTGATTACTGCCCTCGTCATTACAGAACACCTTTTCCTGCCTCTTTTGTATGCCTGATAATTTTTTAAATGCTAGACATTGTGGTTTTTGCCTTATTCTATCAATACTTTAATATTCCCATGACTATTCTTTTCTACCGTTGTTTCTTCACTTGTTTATTTTGTTTATTTCTTCTAAGATAGGGTTTCTCTGTGTAGCTCTGGCTAGTCCAGAACTCATTTTGTAGACCAGGCTGGCCCCAAACTCAGAGATCCACCTGCCTCTGCCTCCAAAGTGCTGCGATTGAAGGTGTGTGCCACCATGCCTGGCTCCCCCATGACTATTCTTGAGTTTTGTTCTGTGATGCAGTCAGTTATGTCTCTAAGACTTATAGACAGAGTCAGAGCCATCTTTAGGCCTGGGCTTGCTGCTTCCCTTGATATAGCTTATACACTCTAACTGATGTTTCAGCAACAAGAGGCTTTTCAGTCTAGGTAGGAACAGGGCTACCCCTCCCTGTATCAAAATCTAGAAGCTCAAAGCAGCAAGTTGGAGTTTTATAGGACTCTCTTTGTTTAGCTTCCTACCCCTCAGACATCTTGCTGATGTCTGGTGTTCATTGTCTTGAACATTACTTCATATATTTTGTCTATTAAAATTGTTTCAGGAAGGAAAAGAAATCTGGTCTTTGCTTATCTATCTCGGTGAGAATTAGAAGCCACACCTTCTTTGTTCAGGACAACTTGCATATTCCAGTTTGCTCGCCTCATGACTCTACTGGCTGTGTATCTCTAATCCAAGAATTGTGATGCGCAAAGAGCTTTGGAGTTTGAATCGACTTTGGATGATGGATGGCCAACTGGCAAAGTTTGTCCAAATATTCCAAAGTCCCAGTTTCCTCTAAACTTCTGGTCCCCAGTGTTTGCATCAAAGATACTTAATCTGTGTTGTGATTTTCTTTACCTCCTGGGATGCCTGCTCAGGAAGTGCCCTGCTCTCTAGACTTGTCAGTCTCTTTTCTCTGCATCCCTTCCTATGTGTAAGATGCCATACAGCAGCGCATAAGATACTTAATCTGCGTTGTGATTTTCTTTACCTCCTGGGATGCCTGCTCAGGAAGTGCCCTGCTCTCTAGACTTGTCAGTCTCTTTTCTCTGCATCCCTTCCTATGTGTAAGATGCCATACAGCAGCGCATTTACTGATGTCCTCGATCCCCTTCCCAAGTCTGCCCGTTTAATCCACGGAAGATGCTCAATAGGCTTCATAATGAATGGATGACCAATAGAATGGAGCATGTGGTTAATTTCTGATAACCTCACTTTGTTGCTAAGCAACCTCTCAAATGGACTCTTACGTTTCCTATGCATCGCTCATCAGTAGAGGTAACAATGACAGTGCAGGCAAGTTATCTTTCAGATAGAAATATGATTTCCACAATTTGACATTAGTAAGGACATATATTTAATATAATTTCCCTGCGAAGGTGAGGGGTCTATGAGTCATCACTAAGCCCCCAGAATAACCCAGTGTTTCAACAGGAAGGGAATTAAGACACCAGTTCCTGTTTCTTTCCAGTCTTATAGGTGAGGAACTAGATTTTGAGAAGATTGATGGCTCAGTTAAAACAGTCCCCAAAGCTCATACAAATAAGTTGATGCAGCACCCCACCCCAGATACTGTAGTTCTTCCCACTAGAAATCCAACAGTCACCATTTCTGATGTTTCTATCCAGATTTTTGAATGCATGGAATGTAACTAAGAACTGTTATTTTTTTTAATCCATCTGTTAATTCTAACTCTTTGTCAATGCAGAGTCAGTTCTGACCCCGTGTTCTTGCTGTACCTCTCTCCAGCTGTATTTGCAGGCAATTGGAATGTGTTTCCCACCAGGATCCACCCTGGCTTCCCGGCGACCCCAGATTTCATCAATAGTAGAGTACTCATGGGGTTTCTAGGACAAGGTCACAGAGTCGCACAGCGTGGCTTACAATGGGAGCAGCTTGATAATCACTCACGTTCTTACATGGAGAAAAGCGTTCTCTGAATGTTAGTACCTTTGCTATGAGAAATTTAATAAGCTTCCATCTTAGCCATGTAGCACCCCCTGTGAGGGATCTCACACCAACAGAACACTCTACGAGTTATAAAATGGGTGCAATTACAAATTTAGCTCTTATGCAGAAGGCTCATCAGGACAGTACACCCCAGAAATTGGTTCCCTAAATCTGGAAAAAAGTTTTGACAAGAACAAGAAGAATTTTCATTTTTACATTCTACATAGACACGGAAAACTAAGCTGATCCACTATATATAAAACCCGATATTCATGTGCACAGCTTAGGAGAAATTAAAGCAAGACAGGGACCGAAGGTAATGAGAGAAACATGAATAATGGCATTTCAGCGAATACATTCAAATTCACATGCGCAAAGACACTTGTTGAGAATGGAAAAAAAAAAAATTAAAGTCCTATTTTAGTCACAGCCAAAATGTACACACCGAGCTGGAGCCAAAATAAATATCACCCGTAAATATGATTGATTGGCGTGGGTCAGGTGGTTTTACTCATATTTAGAACATACTGGAGTTGCCTGCCTTCCCAGTGCCATGCCACTGCGTTCCCTGCCTTTCTCGTGGCCGAGTAAGGGCACTGAGGTAGTTCTGGGCATTAATGTTGAACCGTTCCCCCCGAAACTTTTAACTGTGGGTACAAGAACCTTTCAGCATCCTCTTACTGGGATGGTAACTGGTAGCTATATGTTTATATGTTGATCCATCAGCAGAATGGATAATAAACACAGCCCTCCCTGCTGACATGGATGCACAGCGCTCTTAAAATTTTAAGCCATTTCCGTCCATTTGCATGCAAAATTCAAGAAGTCCTTGTTTTTTACTGCTGAGTAGTCAAGGTCCAAATCAGGAGCAGAAGGAGAGAGAGCACGAGCAAGGAACACAGGACCGCGAGGAGTGCACCCATACACTGAGACAATGGGGATGTTCTATCAGGAACTCACCAAGGCCAGCTGGCCTGGGTCTGAAAAAGCCTGGGTTAAAACCGGTCTCACTGAACATAGCGGACAATGAGGGCTACTGAGACCTCAAGAACAATGGCAATGGGTTTTTGATTCTACTGGACCTATTGGTTTCGTGGGAGCCTAGGCAGTTTCGTGGATGCTCACCTTACTAGACCTGGATGGAGGTGGGTGGTCCTTGGACTTCCCACAGGGCAGGGAACCCTGATTGCTCTTTGGGGTGACGAGGGAGGGGGACTTGATTGGGGGAGGGGGAGGGAAATGGGAGGTGGTGGTGGGGAGGAGGCAGAAATCTTTAATAAATAAATAAATTAAAAAAATTAAGCCATTAAAAAATTTGAAGGGTTGTTTATTACTACAGCATAACTTGACTCATCCTAACAGGTACATCCGCTCTTTCTCTCTTTTCTGGGGGGAACTGTCTTGGGATAAGCATTGGTAGGAATTTAGGCACACTGAGAGAGTGACACTAAGAAACAGATGAATGGGACCACCCTGAGAACCCAAGGAAAAATGCAGTTATGGGAGACTTAGTAGATTTTATTTTTTTAGTATACCTCTTCAATTGCTATTACTATGTTGTTATTTTTAAACAACCCAAGGATTCCTGTCATTATACACTGATTAATTCTTTATAGGCACTGAGAGAAGAAAGATCATTCTATCTTTTAAACCTCTTAGGCTGGTGTAAGAACTATTCCTAACCTAACGTGGTGTGAATTTTGTCCTATGAATATTTATATTTCTTCCCTCCCAAACAGACTACAGTTCTTTTAGCTAAGGATATTATAAAACCTCTTTGTGTACTTCTGGAAGAACGGTCCTAACACACAGTACTCTCAAGCTGAAGGCCAGTTCTGCTGTCTATAAGGGACTTGCATTAGAGCCACAGCTGGCCATCTCTTGGTCTGATCACAGCGGATGAATCTATTCTCACTTCTCACTTCCTGAAGCTTCTGGATTGTTGTAGGGCTTTTGCAGTCTGCACTGTGTTAGCATCCTCCTCACTGGCAACCAACGCAGTGAAGTAAACCGAACGAGACCCATTTTCAACCTGACTTCTCTGAACACATGTTTCATTCCCGGGAACACGTACTTGGTTAGGCTTATTTTCCCGTTCACTGATTCAGGCCCCTGGTGCCTTCTCCACTCTTTTGATTTGCCATTCTTAATTAGAAATGGTCCACCAAACCCAGAAGCCAACGGCGAGATATAAAAAATCAGGGGTGGATAAGAGAAAAGCAATGTCCTCTGGGAGGAGTTTGCATTCAGCAGAGGTCTCAGAATTGTCACTGGCCAAACCACACTGTAGCTTCTGGGCCACATCTGGTTGTGAACCCAGGATCTCAGTTCGCTCCTCCGCTGGAGTGCTCTGCTCCCTTACCTGGAGTTGCGCTGTCAAATTTTCCCCGTTTCCCTGTCCTGGCTCTCGATCCTCGGTTTAGCTTTACTCATCAGCTCATGTCTTAGACCTGCCTATGTATGACGTTATCTGGAATTCAAGGAGTCTTCCATTGGTTTTCGCTAAATACGGCATCATTCTGCTCCTCAGTACTTAGCCTCTAGTCTGCCTGCACTAAAAGTGGAGAATATTATTCTCTGTATCTGCACAATAAGGACACTGCACTCTCTTCCCACACTACCCAATTGACTTATAATGTACCTGACAGTAGAGTAGGCATTAAAGACAATGATTAAAAAGGGGCGGGAAATTGGACAAAGATACACCGTATATGTGTCTGTATATGAGATCAACAAAGAATAAAAGTTGTCACATCACAAAATTAATTTAGAAAACGTAAAGCAGACTTGAATCCCTGTCCTCACGGTACTCACGGTGTAGCAATCCACAATCCAATTACAAGCATGACTTCACATGGATCCTATCAGGCTAAACCCGCCTCTTCATCCAGCTAACAAGCAAGTTCAAAATGATTTTGCAATTCATAAACGAGGTCTTAGTCATGCTCAAAATTGAATTTTTATCAGAACGGGCTAAAAGATGGTTGAACTACACCAGGTATGGTTGGAACACCCCCAATAATCATTTATATAAAAAAGAATATAAAATAGAAAATAACCACACGTCACGCTCAATTTCCCATAACTACAGGGAAAATTTTGTTTGCCATTAACCACTTCTGGAATGTTTTCTGAAAATCGTTAAGTCCAGGAGTTGAGCAAGGCAGGGACAAGTGTTAGCATCCTCCTCACTGGCCTGAATCAGGACCTGAATGGGGATGCACCTGTCCCATGTAGCCCTTGTCCAGAGTGGCTTATTAATGCCATACACAGTGTGGTAGACAACCATAGTCTTGCAATGTGTTTCTCAAGCTGTAAGGCTTATAATACAATAAATAGGAGTGAGTGTGTGCTGGTGCCCCGAGTTCCCTTCTCATTTGGCCTTAACCTCCAAGGCTTGCCTCTGGAGACAAGCTGATACAGGGGTGAGGAGAAAGCCAGACTCATACCTCATCATCCCATTGCATATGCTAAAGCAGTCCTAAGTGGGGTCTTGGGAGAGGAAACGGGGAATGAATGTTCATATTCCAATGATGAGGGAGCCACCTTCTGGCAATTAAGAACTCAGCCCTATGCTATACTATCTACTGTTTGGTTGGGTCCAAAGAACAGGATTCCATTAGGATCCTAAGACCCTGTCTCAAATCCCTACACCTCTTCCTCAGGTCTCCTGGGGTTCTGTGTTGTTTGTAATCAACCAAGACAAACTTTGTCTTTGTCTTGGTGACAGGCCCAGTTGACAACTACTCCTGCTGTTACCAAGCATGTAATCTAGCCAGATGGGACCCCACAGCCTGCTGGGAGTGAAGGACACATCCAAAGGAAACTAATATTTAATCTCACTAAAAACAAAGCCCATATTTTACCATCTCTCTCAGAGTTTGCAAGGCCCTTTCGAAACATCAGGCATATGAACAGTGTGTTGTATGAGTTTGGAGTTCCTACAATCACATGACTTATACCAAATCTCGATGTATTTTAACAGTTTTGTCAGCCATGTGAACTAGAGGGATGTAGCCTTCTACAGGTAAGGTTCTTGTTCACTTCGAGTGCATCAGATTCCAGGGATCTAGGGCCAGGGTCACATGGGAAGGTCTCCCCATTGCGTGGCCCTGCTAGGAGAGTAGTATGAGATTCTCTCATGGCCTCTAGGATACCATCTTGGCTCCATCAGGGACATGAAGGCCGAGTACCATGTGCCTGTCTGTGAATGCCTGTTTGTTGTGGTAAGGATGGACCCAGGGGCTCATGTATCCTAGTCAAATGCTCACTACTGAGCCCCGCTCACTCTCCTTCTGAATAAGATTGCTCCTCTCCAAGTCTTCTTTCTTCTGGGTATCAGTAATGAACAGAGTTTTCTAAAACCTTATATATGTCTCTAGAAAGTCCTTATCCTACCCTCCCCCGAAATACAGCCTCATTGCCACTAGCCACCTGGAGACCATTTGGATGAATTGTGTTATCTTATGAATCCCCAACTGTTGGTCACCATCACTCAGGTCACCCTTTCACTCCCCTCTAGACTACTGTCTACTCCACAGTATGTGCTATCAGCTGGCATCTTATGTATTTCACCTATATGTATTTCCACTAGAATATAAGACCCAGGACAGGAATTCTTATCTACTCTCCTGGGGGAGGGCAGACTTGCTGTTGCTGTCTAAAAGAGTACATGGCACACAGTAGGTACTTACATATTTGTTGGATGAGTGGGTGAACATGATAGAGACACCCAGTTCTGTGTGAGAGCTACTAATTATTAGCCATTCACTTATTTTATGGATGACGACCATCTCATTGACTTCTGGAGGCTGTATTGGCCAATCCCACAGCCTCCTGATAGACTGCCCAGAATCTATCTCACACCATCACTCTGGGAAAAGCCCTAGATACTCTTCCACGCCAATGTTTACCAAAGAGACTGTGTCCAAAGCCATTATCCCATCTCCACCCTTTGCACCCAGCACATTCTTTAATAAAACATGTAATCCAGAAGAAGTCAGCTACTCAGATATTTTTGAGGTCTTGGTAAGACAGGAAAGAGGCTGTGATGATGGTCACATAACTAAGCGGGAACAGTAGACTCACTGATCTTTTTTTCTATCTCACTTGAATTTTTGAACCACTCAGCTCCTCGGAAGCCAGAAATACTGGGTTGACGGCAATATGTCCTCTCCCGGAAGGCTGCACTCATGTCTGGCCCTACACTGAAGTCTTTTTCTGTGCTGTCATGCTGTAATAGCACCGTTTTTATTCTGCCATACCAATCAACCAATCAGACACTGCAAAGGCTCCCTCTTTAATGACATGTTCCATTATTGTCTGTGTGGCGCTTCAGGGTTGGTAGACAGCACCTAGGTGACCTGTGATGGCCTTGATTTGAGGACTGTAATCTATAGATTTTCAATGTGTGTTTCACTAGGCGGTTTCAGAAATGCTAAAATATGAAGCAACATCTTAGACTCTTCAATCCCAAGCAAAAACCCAGGAAGTGGGAGCAGCATAGAGTCCCCTACTTTCACTCCAACCTTCCAGCTGGTCTTGGATGAACTCAGCGATAGAAACCAGTCTTATCATCTTGCTCCCCTTGAGACCAAGTTGTCTACGTAAGTCCTTATGAATCTGTGAGAGCCCAAAACAACACACACACAATGCCATAGTGATAGAGTACTCTCAGAGTCTCTGTCATGCTAATAATATATACATTATTTTTCTGCCAACTACACTTTAATCCCTATACACCTTGGGACATTTCTTCACTTGAATGTAAGCCTTAATCACCACTTAGCAACCGTCACTATAGCCATACCTACAAACTTGACATTGGACAGGGGTATGGGACCTCTGAATGGTCACCATTGACAGGCAGCAGAAGACCTAGATATCCTTACAAATAGAACAACCCTCTTTATTTTACCACCCTGGAAACTCAAAGATAGATACATAAAAACTTCTCTCCAACATTACTATTTCTAAGACTTCAGAATCTCTCTGTAGCTACCACTCCCCATGACCAGGCCCACTACAGTAGGCACAGCTTTATTATCATGTCAAGGGCTCACTTGATGGACATTGGCAAGCCTGGGTGAAGTGCCCAGGTTGAAAGCTCCCTTCAGGATCTGGATAGGTTTGTGGAGTTGGAAGAAATAGACTTCAATGGACAGATCTGATAGGATTACTCTAAAATCTTGACAAGGAATTCCACTTAGTAGTGACAAGATCCAGACTCAAAAAGCGTGGCAATAGAGCCTGGACATCAGGCTATTGCCACTTTTCTGGCCCAGTAGAGATGGAAGGCAGGTGTGCACATGGGTCACCAGAATTAAAATTTCACCTTTTATTTCTGATTATACTTATTGTTTTCTTAACCTGTCTTTCTTTCCAGGCTGTAAATTTGGAATTTACATGATGAATTTACATCCTCATAAAAACCTATTATTGATCTACAGCGCCCATTTCATCTCTATATATTTGTGAATACATGGCGTGTATGTGCGCAAGAGCCCTTCAACCCCACAACCGCCTGTAGGATCATGGTCTGAATCTCCTTTCACGGAACCTGAAATAACAGAGCTGGATGAATCCACGCATCCCACGCTCTTCCACAACCCAATGCGTCATCTGCTCTTTCCCTGTGCCACTGACTGGCGGGAGTCTTCAACTTTTTTGAGAAATAGTTACTTTCTTAGTATGCTTTTGAGTCAAGATCACCAAACACACTCACACTGGATCTTTTATTAATGTTTTTTTTTTCCTGATCCTTCAAGCATTATGTATGACCCATACATATTCCACCTCCATAGCTCACACGTGGAGTATGTACCACAGATGATCCCAGACTGCTCTAGTATGATGCTTTCTGGCTGCCAACACGCAGCTATCTTTGTACATTCCCACAGCTCCAGGCTAGTGATTTTTCCTGACCCACCATTTTCTTCAGGTATGGTATATCTCCTAGTGGTGCCTCTTTTATGTTGAAGATGAAATAACTTAACAGCTTGATTTCTAAGGACATATACTGAATGAAAACGGAGAGGAGCTCCCGTTGACTAAGGCCTGGGTATGAACGTATGACTACCATCAAATGTTGATTATTCGAAGGGTTCTATTATGTGTTATGTTCTCTGAGAAGAGGATTATCTTTAATTCAGTTCTGTAGCTTGTTCAGTAGCCATCACAGGGTCTGAGGCTTACTAAATCTTTATTGCATTAATGAGGGTCCCTGTAGCAATATGGATAGGAAGAAGTTGTTATAGTATCAGTGTTTGGAAGACAGAGGAGGGAAAACTAAAGTTCTAAAATCCACAGACAGGGCCACCACCCATGAGGTTCAATCCATCCTTCCGCCTTGAGGAACTGGTACTGGGGTGTTTGAGTAAAAAATAAAACAGCAAGTACTAGGAAAGGAGATTTTTAGTCTTCACTTCTTTGTTTGTGGGGCCAGGTTTTGAGCATTGGTGTGATATAAGAGCCACCAATTAAAAATGCACTCATTCTGTTGTACACGTTAGTGATATAGAAAATGTTCGATTACATCTATTAATGGAATGGAAGCAGTGGCATAGGGAACCGAAACGTCATTTCTATTTTTCTTCAGAAAGTGGTAGGTGTGCTTTCCCCAGCAGGTTTGTTTGCTTCGGTAATGCTTAGTTCCAGCTCAGGCTATTAATAAAATGAGTTAGCATTTCCTCTGTATCATACCTGGCCGGAGAAGAATTTATGGCACAGAGAGCTCACACAGAGCTCAGTCCTTCCCACGCTTACTCACTCTTCTTACACTGAGTGAAAGTTTCCAAGAAATCAAAAGCAAAGAACAAGTTTATGTCCCAGACAACAACTTCCTAGGATGACGATTCCAAGACAATGCTTTAGGATGACGATTCCAAGACAATGCTTTAGCTGATGAGAGGAAGACAGTCAGGGAAGGAGGAACTCTGGGCCCCAAGGCAGATGACGTTTTTCCACCATGAGGGGGCTAGATACCTCTTTGCGGATCAATTCCATCATCTGTAAAGTGTTCTGGGTCAGTTGGCGAGGAGGAAGAAAGAGGACAGAAAGACTTGCCGACATACTGTAGCTATAAAATACTAAGAGTTGGTGGGAAAATGACAAAATTCTACTGTCACCTCCTGTCGGGAGGTGTTCCTTGTTTTTCCTCCTGAAGACTTGGGATCTTGGGCTTTGGTTCTGATGCATATTCCATTAAAAAAGTTTCACTTCTAAAGAATTCAATTTTTCAAGGGCAGCTACTCTGATAATGTCTATGCAACCCAAGGAACAGGTATATCCTTTTTTATGGAATTGATTTATTTTAGTAGGCAGTTTACCTAACTATAACACTTGGCAGATCTCAGAGTGTGATCCCTGAACCAACAGCATCTGTATTACCTGGACTTTGGTAGAAATGTAACTTCACATGTCTACTCCAGATGAACTGAATCACGTAATTCTGAGAGTGGGGCCCAGGATCTAGGTTTCAACAAGCCCTTGAGGTAACTCTCATCTATATGATATATGTATGAATGTTTGAAAACCACTGCTTTAGCCCAAAGGAGGAAAGGGAAAACCAGAACTTGAACATCTGGATGTGCCAGAGAAGATGGTTTGGGGTCTTTTCCAGCTATTTAGAGCTGGGCACAAAGTGACATGTTAAGTTGTGTTAAAGGTACGTCTCTGTTACACTTAAAAAGAGCAGACACATTTACATGCATGTACTGTGTCCATGTACTGACCTGGTATATTAGTTTCTCAGTGGTTGAAAACACTACTTAAACATGCATCTCTACCTCTGTCATGTTCTGCTTTCCTACCTTAATTTATTTTTTTTGTAATACTTATTGCTTTCTTATATGCAGTGTTAATTCTTTGTGTTTTTGTCTGCTTCTTCCAATGAGAAAATATATATTCTGAGGGCGATGTGTTTTATTCTTTCATGTCCCGTATTTGCCGTGCCACCCTGAACATGCCCAGTCTCTGTCACTCATGTTCTTAGCACTGAGAACCATGCCTAGCAGCTAGTATGCACTCAGTAAGCATTTGCTGAATGAGTGCCTGCTTGCTCTGGAAGTTGGAAGAACACTGAGATCAGTCTGAAACACTGCAGCACCTGTGAACCCCTTCCGGCAGTGTCACGACAGCATGGAGTTTTGCCTTTCAGTTCCTGTTCCGGGCACTGAGATAAGCGCCAGCCTAAGGAACTTAGTTCATCATTTCCAAATGTACCCTTTGGGTTTTAGCTAGTTACGGGGCAGTGTCTTGAGGGACTGGCTGGGGCTCGACGGTGGTCTACAGCTGTGCAAAGGAACTGTGAGACACAGTAGGGAAAAGACAATACAGAAAGAAAACCCAGGGGTGCTGAACTCTGGCTTTTATTCTGCCCCTAAGTTGTCAAATGTCCTTGGGCAAGCAGCACTGTTTGGTCTTGGTTTCATCTTACTGATCTCACATCTTCTTCAAGTTGTCATAAATCCAATCGTGTGTTGTCCGATTAAAGCCTGGATCCTGAACTGGGAAGTCCCATGAGGACAGGATCTATTTGCTCGCCTACTTTTTAATGCCCATCCAGCAGTTAATGCATTTCTTAACTATGTGGTTTGTAGAGAACAAACTGATAACGTCTACTTCATAGGCCTGTGAGCTACAAGTAACCAAGCCGCAGGCAGGTAGATGTGTGTTGTAGAGACCCTGGCCTATAGCGCTATCCAGTCACAGGGAAGAACAGACTCCTGGTCTGCACTGGCCACTTATGGAGACAGTGGAGGTGGCTATGCCATGCTCATCTCAGGCCAGACACCTGGCTATCAACCCTGTGGCTTGGAAAAGCGTGGATATAGCAACGACAAACCACAGAATCACAAATCTGTTAGTTCTAGTTAAAGTATTTATAGTTAAAGCATTCCTTCAAAGCTCCAGCCTCACCATTAGGGAAATAAACACAACATTACTGGCCTCTCTGACTATGAAAATCACAGGAGTAAGTTCAACAGCTTCTTGGTGTCTGCCAGGAGAAAAGCACTCAAGGAATGGCAGCCCCTTGTCTGACATTGCCTCTGCAGCCCCTGTACACACTTGCTAGCCAAAGAGGCTCCAAAGGACACCCAGCTCACCTCGGGCTAGACTCTAAGGTTGTTGCTAGTTTAGGGAAACACCCTCACTACTTTTCGCTGAAGAGAGCATTTCTCAAAATATCTACTTCTCGGAGTATATGTTTCCCCAATGAGTCTTACAATGACTTACTATCAAAATTTGAAAATAAAAACTAAGAGTTGATCACCCCATGAAGGTGCTGAGACCTACCACCGCATGGAGCTGGTCTAAACTTGGCCCGCCTGTTTGGGGCAACCTTGGCCTCTCTTTCCTTGCACTCCGCTCTCTCCCCAGTCCCTCCCTCCCTGGTAGAGTAAATTCTACTCCTGACTGGGCCCTGCCCTTTCTCTCTTTCCCCCACTGCTCCCATCTACAGATGGTCATTCATCTTTGTTCTGGAAAACAAGTTCTGTTGCTAGGAAACCAGAGAATTTAAATAGCCGTGGTTGATATGATCCTTATTAATGACTGCAATTGTAGCGACAGAGACAGACACGCTCTAGGCATCTGCCCTCAGTTTGACAGGTCTTTCCAGAAAGTGGGAAGGCAGAGAATCTAAGGGCCTCGGAGCTCCACAGAAATTCTTTATAAACCACTATATATCAACAGCTTTAGAATCATTTTATTAGAACACATCCAAGAAAGAGACATATGGAAAAAAAAGACAGCAGCAGTTCCCATCATGCAAATGCCCATGTTAAGGTTCTCCATTGGATTTGAGTTCAAGTACAAAATACAGTCCTTTCCTGAGCCAGGTGCAATTCCAGAGAATGACACTTTGCATTGCGAGCACGTACCCTTCGCAAAGTTCAGAACACTGAACAAGTCACGTTCTCACAGTAAGAGTGTGAGACACATGGAAGTGTAAACTTTTAAGGACCCTCTCCCCTGCCCGCCCCCATCACCCAGCCTGGGAAGTGAGCCCGACTTTGGGACCTCTTAGAAATAAGGTGTAGTCTATTGAAAATAAAGTAGTGGGCCTTAAAAAAAGGTTAGAAAATGAGCGTTTTATATATATACATATTTATATATATTTATATGAAATGGAATCATCCCTGCCTCTTGCCTTGGTGGGGGGGCGTCCATGAAATTTTGTGAGGAGTTAGGGTTCTTTCTAGAATGTTATGGAAACTGGAGGATGTTAAAAAATTTATTATGAAAAATTGCAAACATATACAAAAGTGAGAATTGTATAATGAACACCACGCACCTACCATCTAGTGTCAACAATTATTGAGTGGTCAGTGGGTTTCCTCTAGATCTTTTCCTGTTTCCCACCCCACCCAATAGGATCACTGGAAGCAAATGGGACTAGAAGGGTGGTCTAACCCCAGAGACCTCAGAGGAGTGGAGAGGAAGCCGCATCAGACAGAATGTGTGGAGGGAAGGGGTTGCTGCCGGTGTTTGGGAATGGCTGGATTTGACCCTCACCACCTGTATCTCAAGCCCCCCACCTCATTCTTATGATGCGAGGGGGCGAGCTACAGTCGGAGGATGGCCTTTTCCAGATTAAAGGTGGGCACTGTTCACAGAAATGTCAACCTGAAGAGAAAGTCACAGCCAAACGAACCCCTTTAGCTACCCTGTCAACTGGAGTTACAGACTTCTTGGGCAATGAGGGTCTGATGTGTGGGGACCCCTGGTGTTCAGGTTGGGAGCTGGGGGTAGTACACGGGGCCCTGGGGCCTCTTGAAGTCCCTGGTGTCCCACCATTTTTGGACTTTGGATCGAAGCTCAGCAACCTCAAAATTGCACCCAGGAGAGAAGCAGGGAGGCCCAGGGTGAGCCCATGGCCCAGGAGGGCAGATTTTGCTTGGAACCTGTTGCCCTCTGAGCAAAGGCTGCACCCCATACCAGCCCTGTCAGAGCAGTCTCAAGAGAGTTGGGTGACTGGAGTCCTGGTGGGAGATCCCAACGGCGCCACGGCTAACCCGGTGAGCTGCAGGGACAAGTCCCAGGCTGCGCGCTAAACGTAAGTGGAGAAAGGATCTCCAGGTCCCAGGTGCCACCGAGGAACAAGGTTGCCATCCTGTTAAGAAAAGGGCTGGGCTCTGTGATTTGCATACAACTTTGCAGAAATCTGCGTGAGATCCCAGCGCCCTTTAGAGAAACCAGCGTTAAACCATCAGTGCAGCCTACTCCTAGTAACCCAGTGCACAGTGTGCAACCTGCAGGCCATAACCGTTCTTTCAGAAGAGAGAGGAGCCGGGTAAGATATCCCTGGGTCTGAAGGTTCAGAAGAATCTGAGCAGGTCCAGGATCCAGAGGAGGATCACTGACTGGCCACTTGCTGCCAGAATTCAAATCCCTCTCCTTTCAACTCGTGAGACCCCCCATAGACCAGTCCTGCAGTGCCTGGGACACATACATAAGGGGAGCGGCAGGAATGGCATCAACAGGGGTGCAGGAAATAAGAGGTCCTGCGGGGTGTGACCCTGTGTTCACTCGGTACCCTTGTTACCCTCTTCTTTAACTCTCAGGGTCTCATATCTTACCAAACCTAGCTGTAACATTTAATCAAGAAAGAGAGATACAGAAAAACATACTCATTCCTGTAGATGCTCGGCAGTAATGGGTTTGAGATTTGTGATTTGTGTGTATGGCCAGATCCCACGACATGCAGCAACCTGTAGTTCTACTATGGGGCTAGTTTGGGCATGCTGCAAGGCTGTCTGAGGGAGTGAATTACTAAGTGGGTTAGTGAGTAAGGGCAGATCAGAGACTGGTTTGTCTGGGGCTCACACCATGGAGTCAAAGACTCCCCAGCACCCACCCCACAGAAATGAGAAATCCAGTTTGAAACTCTCCCAGTCAGAACTTGGGCTAAAAAGAGGCGACCCGAGCAGCAGGCTGAATGGTGTTTATTCTAGCTGCCCTGAGCTCAGAGGACGTGGGAGACATTCCAGATGGTGGCAGGAGCAAAGGTTTGCAAGGATGTCAGGAGCTGTCTAAATGCACACGTGAAGTTACTCATGGTCAAGGCCCTCGTGGCCCCATTCAGTCACTGTACTATGGTTAAAGGGGCTCAAGAATTTAAGCACATTTCCCTGAGTCTAATGTCACCCTAATATGAATGAGGGAGGGGGCATGTACCAGTGGTCTCACTCGGTAGTCTCATGCCATGTTTGCTACAGTTCCTCGGCTTCTTGACGTATGTGTTGTAAGGTCTGTAGGGTTTATCTCAATGGTAGAACTGGATAGTTTTATACACACTGAAGTTTGCATTCTGCTGCTCTGTATCTACTCACTAATGGTTTATAAAATGTTGAATCTTCCATGTGCCACAGTGCTGAGTGTTTACATGCAATGCAACACAGACCAGTGCCACAGCCTCCCGGGGGTCAGTATCATTGCCCTCATTTTGCAGGCAGAGGCCTGGAGAGGTTCTTCCCAGGATCATACAACTGGCAAGTGGATGGTGGATGAGGTGAGCTCTGAATTGAGCTTTATTTGACTTTAAAGCTGGCCTTATAACCACTGCCCCTACCTCTTAAATGACTACATTTGTATGACTCTGCACCTAAAGTGTCCTTTACATACAAGTCTCTCTTATATTCTGGGACCTAACTGGAAGCAGCTTGAGTTCATTTTATTGTACATATTTATTAAGTTTTTTAGAAAATTCCTTATACCCTTTTCAACCTCAGGTTGTGAATTGGCTCTGGATATCTGCAAATCTATTTGAAGATGGTTTGATGTAATAAATAAAGCCCACGTAGACAAAGTACATGGCTTTCTTGGAATCCCGAGAAACGCACACACCTGCCCCGGAGGACATGGCTGGGTATTCCGAACAGGCATGCCAACAGAGCGACAACAAAAACGCGTGGCTTTTACTTCTCTGTTGTCGTAAGAAAACATCTCACCACGTAGCCCAGGCTGACTCCAAACTCACAATCTTGCCTCGCTGTCCCAAGTGATGGGATCCCAAGTGTGGACTACAATGCCCAGCTGCAAAGCTTTTAATGTTTAAAATGATAGCTATTCATAGTCCTGTGCTTAGAAAATAAAAGGACTGGTAGGAAAAGTGGAGGAATAAACTGCTACTGACCTTTCCTATTGGAAAAATAACTATCGGCTTAGAATTCATAATCAGCTCCCATCCAGCTACCCCACGCTTTTGGCTTTCCGTGTACTTTCTTGTACCTGCACAGGCACAAGGCCAGGGGCTAGAAATACTCCCCTGGTAACTGCAATCCTCAGTATGAAGGTCTCTTCTATGTTGCAGCTGCTTATTTTCAGGACAACGAGTTGGCAACACTTTAGCAGTATTTGGTGTCTTCCAATATGTGTCTAGAAAGGCTTATCTTTGGCATTTTCAATAAAGAGTAAGAATCAGGAAGACTCTTTATAGGACTGTGACTTTTACCAACCAGACTTGCTCAGCATTTTGGGGAAGGGTTATACTGAGATTTCCTTGTCTCCCTCTACCCAGTATAGTTGCCCGCATATGAATCTTGCACTTTATACACTGTAAGCCATGTTCTAAACCTTGGCTCTCAGAACAAAGTTCCCCGAGGCCTAGTGAGATGCTCTGCAGTCCCTGTGCACATGGGAGATAAGGCTAGACATCCAGTGAGATAAAACAGCCACAGACAAAGAACATATTTATTTAGGTGATAGCTTTATCCGCACTCATGTCCCACAAAGAACCACCACAGCTTCTTTGCAACTGTTAGGTGAATCTTAACCGCAAATTGCCAGTGGTGTTCTCGTCTGTAACTTATCTGATGTGTGCTAGCAATGCTTCATCCTGATGGATTAGGAACCCTCTGAGGCAGGGATGTGGCCCAATTGCCAGTCTTGTAGCTAAGGTAATAATGAGCCTCCTCTTGTCCCCACTCATGCCAGGCTCTACTGGGCCTAGGGAAGGCGAGCAAATGACACACACAGTAAACAGAACACGGGACAACTCAGGTGTGTTCTGTTCTGTTTGGCAGGAGAGGGAAATGCTAGTGTACTATTTGAGCCAAATGTTGTTGTATATTTTGCCTGCATCATCCAATTTTTTTTTTGTTTGTTTTCTAAACTGGGCTTTTCCTGGAGGAGGCCATGGATCTAGAGAACAAGATTCAAACTTCAGCTCTATACTTTCTGGTTGTATGACCCTGAGTGAGTTATTTACTCCCCGTGTGCAAAGTCCCTGTAAAATCTGTCATCTGCAAAATGAGGAGAATGATACGTACCTTGAGGACCAGGAGGCTCATCATGTTAGGGGCTTAGGCACAAAGGCAGGGGCCAGGGGTCAGTCTCTGGATTGCCTTTCTTGAAGGCAGCCTGTGAGCTTTTTTCTGCCTGTCTAGTGATACTAGTGACTTCTCAGGGAAAGGACGGCACCTGCTCCTTTAGACGGGGAGGGGATTTTTTGCTTTGAGTAGGGACTATGTGTATACTGTCTGTGCCCTTCCATCATAACTAGGAAGTTCTGTAAATACCATACATAACTGCCTTATAAAAATTATTTTTTATACCTCAAGTTTCAAACCAGAACCCAGACTGGAAATTCTCCTTGCTGCAGTCATCAGAGTTGAAAACTGAGACATCCTGTGTGTGTGTGTGTGTGTAAGTGTGCACACGTGTGAAAAGCATCAGTGCCAGAAAACATTTTTAGCTCAAACTCTTCTGAAGGATTAACTTGTGTAGCTTCTTGTTTAGCTCCTTCATGCAGACCACTACTCCGCTAAGGGCTCCTAGGACTGAAGGTGCATTTACTGCACCCTAAGCTCAGAGCTCTCCATCCTACACCCTGCGGGGAGGAGATGGGCAAGGGATGGAGGTGTGAGGCACCGTTTGGGCAGCGTAAGTAGTGGGTCCGTATGTGAGGCACCTTGCCAGGACAGACCAGGTGTCCCTTCCGGAAAGAAGCCTGTCACCCCCAGCACTATCTCCCTACCTTTGCTCTTTCTGTTTCTTCCTCTCATCAGGGAATGCTCTGATGGAATCTGAACCTGGACAGTCTGGGCAATATCCTTGAAACTGCTCGCTCTGTGTAACTTTATGGTTTCAAGTTTATCGGAAACATTCCCTCTGTCTCTGACTGTAGCCGAGGAGAAAGGGATGGCGTGTGTGGAAGGTCCTTGACCTGGAGACAAGGACCTCCTTCCTCTCAGAAACTCTGATGTCCATGAAAGCGGTCTCTAAAAGGAGCCTTCTGTGCCACCTGGAGTTGCTCTGGAGACCCTCCTCTCCCAAACAAGCTTGAATGGGGCTCTTGTCTTTCCAGGGGTTATCTCTGTGTGAAATCTCTACACGTACTTCTATGTTCCAGGATCCCCGCTGCCTTTCCCTCCCATCTCTACATAGCAGAGCCAGGTGAAGAAGCCATCAGGCCCCTCTCATCCTGACCCCCTGCCTCTGGATTTTCCCTTCTCTTTCCCAGCACAGTCCAAGGCTCTGGACCTTTCCAATCAAAGTTGCTAGTTCCTCTGCTCCTAACTTTGGCCCATGTACAAATCAGCTAAATTTACTCTCTGGTCACTTTTTTCAAATCTTGAGACACCAATGAGAGGCCAAGAACTCTGCTTCCCACCAGGAATCCTGGGTCATATGGTGGACAACTGTATCAGCTAAGAATCTCAGCTCTTTCTAGCCTTTAAAAAAATAATGCCTATTAGGGATTTTGTTGTTGTTAATAAAAGTACGATGTCATATTGTAGAGAAGTATAAAAAGCCACCTACCAGAAATAACCATAATTTATATTTTGGTGTATTTCCTTCATATATACATATATGTATACATGTATATATAGACACATATATGTGTATATGGACATATAAGCACAGACACACACATATGTACATGCACATGGTCCCCTTTTGTGCTTAGCAGCAAGATTAGTCTTTCATATTAAGAGAAAAGAGGTCTCAAAGCAGGTGGGAAAGAAAAGCAAGCCCAGACCTCAGCTCTGGTAGCCTTTGACGTGGGCCAGCCACGGTCATCACTCACTGCTGTGTAAGGTCATAGGCCTGATGACCAGGGGAAGTCAGCATCACCCCTGTCCTAAACCATTCAGCAAATGCCTCTTAAGCATATGGAAAGTATACTTGAAAGCACACTGATTCATAAATACAGACAAATAGGAGATACACATACAAAGCAAGCCATTCTTTCTGAGTACTTCCCGTAGATGCCATTTTCCCCTTGGTGTGCTGAAGATAACACTTGGTATCAGCCATGAACCCTATCTTCATGGACCCAGTGATTCAGTGGGTGAGATAAAAACCCACTCATGAGAAACAGTAGTGGACCAAGGAAGAGGTAGCTACTGTCTCACAGAGTGCTGAGGGAGAAATGCCAGGAAGCAGTTTAATAGTGCAGGGGATGCATCCTAGGAGGAGTCTTCCCAAGAGAGTAGTCTATCAGGACAGGAAAGAAACTTGAAGGGATAGAGAGGCAGTATACAGGACAGAAGACATGAATTGAGAAAAAGGAGTGAAGATGATCGCATATATACCAGAGAGGAGAGGTCTGCAGGTGACTAGGGGAGCAGGGTGGGGCAGGACAGGAGGCAAGGGTTGGGACTGTCAGGAAGTAGAAGGTCTTGGGGGATGCTGCAAGGGCTCAGAGCTAAGCTTCTGTTGCTGACACATCCAGAGACAAACTTTCTATATTACACAACCATGTGAAGCCAGGCTCAAGGACAGACCTTCTACAGTGGTTGTAGGAAAGTAAGAGGGAATCACCCATAGGACTTGGCAGCACACTGGCTATCAGAGACAGGGCCAAACATGTTCTGATAGTCACACACCTGGGGGCCTGGGAAAATGACGTTGCTTCTGCCCCAAATACTGAAGTCACAGCAGTTAACTGGGTTGAAGAAAAGGAAATAATTGTCTGGTGCTGAGACTAAGGAAGGACAAGACATCGAGTCACACACTTCTAGCAGTGCGCATGTACATGGTGACCCTCAGACTCCGTCCTTGCCTATTGGTTTCCTGGGTCTTTAGCTGAGTCCCCTGTTTATGGGGCCAGTGTGCTTGTTTATCTGACCACTGCACCTCCATCTTGGAACAGTACACAGCACATAGCAGGTACTCAGAAAAAAGGTGGCGGATGATGAATACCAAAGCCCCACCAGGGTGAAGTCCCTGCAGGGGTATGGGTTCAGATCTTTTGTTATGGGTGTTGGAAGTGAAGCGCCAGAAAGATGGAGGAAGGTAGGAGAGATATAAAGAAGAATCAGGAGCAGAGACATCCATCTGCAGCTCGTCAGAGCATGGCGTCATATGTGTTACATGGCAGGGGAAAGGAGGCATTTGACAATGTGGGGAAGAGGAAGTGATGAACTGAACACTGATGGGAGAGGGAAGGAGAGCGCCAATACATGTGCCGGGTTAACGGTGGAGCCCACTGAAGTCCACATGAAGAGAAAGGCAATTCTGCAGTCCCTATACAAAGAGATCACTGTTTCTTGGATGATGCTCAGAAATGTCTAAATAGACGATGTCGAGCACCTGCCGTGATCTACCTGACCTATCAGTTATATCCCTCAACTTAGCACATAAACCACAAACTTCAACCAAGCAAACTTACTCTCTTTGCCCAGGTTATCCTGTTTTCCTTTGTGAGCTGACCCTCCTCCCGCTTCCAACATCTCCGCTGCCACAGTACGGTCTAGTTAGGAAAGCTGAATGTGGAACCATCTAGGACCCCTCACATCGGAAGCTTTGATGTTAGGACTCTGTCCACAATGCCAAGCACATCACCCTGGATTCATAGGTTCACTCTCCATTTGTTTATCAAGAGCCTTCTCTTAACAGTGAGTGAAAAGACGGCAGACAACAGCGTTGGAGCGAATTTCTCTATCAGTTCTGGCTTTCTGTATTCTCCTAGATGCTGATTGTTTGGTCTTTGTAACTACAGACAGAAGTAACTCAGTCCTCCTATATGTCAAGGAGCTGAAGACAAAAGCCAAAAGGCTGCCCATAAAATCGACACTGAAGAGCTTGTTGTGGATACAGATGTTTGGCTTTGTCACGCACAGACTTCCTTCCCACATCTTGGGTCTGTTTGTTGGGCAGCTAAGTGCCAAATTAATTGGATTTCTCATCTTTCTGCTAACGTTTCACTGCGTTAATTCCACACTATTATCACACACTAGATGTGTATTAAGGAAAACATGAATGCATTTTAAATAATTTACTAGTTCTTACTTTTCAGAATTTAGGGGCTGACAGAAACCTGTAGTATGTGTTGTCTTCATATCAGTACATTCTTCTGTGAATACATAAATGGTAAGCTATTTTGAAATACTAAATATAAAAAAATGCTTTTTTGTCATATCCCATGACACCCTAACTTTTCAGTATATTGCCTAAAAAATGAAATTATATACTTATCAAGATGCAAAACAGAGAATAGGAAGACAAGCCACAGACTAAGAACAGGTATATACATTTATAATCACATAGACTCATAACTAAAATATAAACTCCTAGTATTGAATTAAGAAAAAACAAACAAATCTCCAAGCAGTCTACTAGACACAGATAAAATGCTTGGGTCGACTTTGGGAAGGAGGAAATTCAAGGCCCAGGGAGATATGCGGTCCTTTGAGGAATCAGAGAAACACAACACCAGAAGCCGGGGTTACTACAGCCCAGCAGACCACAGTCTGGGAAGGCAGAACAACTGAGAGTCTTTCGCACAGTGGGAGGAATGTCATTTGGCTCAAGAGACATACACACGACCTACCACCTAGAAGTTCCATTCCTAGTTCAACAACTGGAAAAGCTGAACTGTGTTCGCCAGTTCATAATAAACATCTCACAACCTTCTGTGCAAAGAATGGACAAAGTTTCATACATTCACAGGGCAGAATACCACACAACAGTGAAAATGACCCAACAGCTCTACACATCAGCATGGATGGATCCCATAAAACAATGGTAAGTGACAAAATTGAAACAGAAAAAAATCCAGGGTCTGATGCTAGCCAGAAAAACTACATTACTAGTCCCATTGGAACTATATTACTAAGGGGCATTTATATAGGAGGTGAGGCTATAAGATAAGAATCCTATAAATGTGAGGGGTATGGTTACCCCTAGGGCAAGAAACTCAGGACTGTGTCCAGGAGGGTGCATGGGAGTTCTGGGAATTGAGTGGTGTTCTACTTCACTGTCTGCATGGCTGCATCTACTTACTATAACTGATCCACGGACATCTTCAGTTGTGCTGTGTATTTTAGTACACGTATTTCACGTTTGGAGACATTTTAAAGTTTACTATAAATCAGATGCTTAGAATGCATCTTATAAAAATAAGTTTATAAATAATAGCTATTCAGAGTTATAGCTCTCCTGCGGTACACAGATGCAGTGTTACACGTTTCGATAAAGATAATAGAAACATAAATAGGCGCAACACTGGCAGCTACACAAACTGTAAAGGAGCAAAATGAATAGCGATTACTTTAAAGAATCTGGCTGATTGGAGAAGATGATCTTGACGACAGGGTGCAACTCTGCAGTGCAACCAGTACTCATACACACACCTGGGGAGTAGGGATTGAGGTCAGGTGTTCTTTACATTCCTACGGAAATTTAAAATGTATATTCCCTCTGATGCGGTAATTCTACTTCCAGGGAGGTAACTTAAGGTTACTAATTACAGCCTCATTAGCAAGGGCAACAGACTAGAACCATCCTGCCTTCCCATCAACAGACAGTGTTCAATGCACTGTGGTGCTGTCGTGACGGCGTGTGCCACCACGGAAAAGGCAGCAACTTCAAGGTCTGCGGTGAAACAATATTGCAGATTTATTACATGGAAAAATCTAAACCAGTACCTACTGTATGCTACCTCTGTCTGAAAGGGTTTTGTTTTTGACACTTCTCTATTCATGCATGTACATGACATGGTGTACATATGCAGGTCAGAGGACAACTTGCGGGAGCCCATTTCCTCCCTCCTACCAAGTGGGTTCCAAATATTGAGTCTAGGTCCCTGGGTTAGGCAGCAAGCATCCTCGCCCTCTGAGCCATCTTAAAAGCCTAAAAGTTTTTTTTTTAAAGAATAATAAATAGAACAAATAAATGTCTAAGGTTTTATATTTTAAAGGAAGGTCTCTAGAAGAATATAAACATTTTATATTGCAAGTGCATCAATGCCTCAATAATTATTTAAACGTCCCAGAGTATATCCCTTAATTAAAGAAAACAGGTTGGATTAGCTGAGCAAGAGAAACTACAAAATGGTTTGGGTAAAGATGATATGGGAAACGTTTTCATAATTCCCATGTGTTTTTTAAATGTCTGATTCTATATCAAAATAAAGTACTTTTTTGGATACAAATGTTTCAGAAGCACTGCTCTTTGACATATTATCCAGGATTAGAACTAATATTTTGGGCTCAAAATTGATACAAAGAAGACTAGAAAGGAAGATGAACTTCAAGGCAAGGATGAATTTGACTTTTAGTGTCAAAATCTTCCCGGCTCCCAGGCTAAATTTGTCTTTCAAAGCAGCATTGTCCTGGGGTGAATGAATCATATCTCAACAGACACATTCATCTCAGCAACATCTCTGATGCTCCCCACAGAAACTGGCAAAACGTGAGAGTCAGCACATTTGTCTCATTCGAGGAACACACACACACACACACACACACACACACACACACACACACACACAACTGCATGGCTGCTGCCTATGGTCACCTGCAGGACACCTGGGTGTGAACTCAGGGCTGCAGGCAAGGGCAGAGACTATCCTGTATAGAGCGAATCCAGGGTTCCAGTTATCAGGGACACTCAATTCAATGACACTGAATTAAAAAAAAAAAACTTAGTGTGGTAACAGATTTGACGAGGTTTTCTGTTCTCCCCACTGACCTTGTCCTGTTTTAAAATGTGGGAAATTTTTCCAGTAGCCTGCCCTTTAAACAGAAAGTTTACTGATTTGGACATCCAGCCGGTTTACTTTAAAGTTAAATGTCAGAGAACATGTCCTGCAAACTTTTTTGGTGGGGGGACAGGTGTCAAGGAAAGCTTCATGAATGAGATCAAGCTTCACTGTTCTCCCTAGGAGTAGAGAGGTGAGATGGGGGGCTCCACACTGTGGAGTTCAGAGTCCACCATCTGAGTGCAGCACAGTTTCCCCTCTCTGTGGACTGGATCTTTTCACGATGCCTAACTTAAATTGACCATACCTGGGCTCACAGCAGCAAACGCTCCAAGCAATGTTTCTGTGTCTTTACTTATAGCCTTGGCCTCTGTGTCTGGAATTGTGCAAGGTGCAGGGTAGGAGCTTAACAGATGGTTGATGAATTATCAACCAGATACAAAGATAGCATAACCCCCAAATCCTGAGGAGAAGAATTTTCTTATCTTCTGTTCACTAAGCCAACCTGCTTCTCATTGCAAGTATGCTACAGAAAAACAAGAAACCTTCTGAAACTCACTCATGCAGCAGAGACAATGCAACCTCGAAGGAGCCTGGGCTTAGAGAAAGCTGTGTCTACTTCTCGCGTTTGCTGTTGCCTTTCTATCACTATATCATAAAGTTCAGAGGGGTAGGGTAGACAGCAATGGAGGCAAGAGCAGTCCATGGCTCAGATCAGCAGGGCCTCATGGGGTCTGTGGGAATTACCCTCTGGAAGCTCTGTCTGTTAACAATTCCAAAGAGGTTGTGCAGTGGTGGCCTATGCCCTCTGCACATGGGAGGCAGAGGCAGGTAGATCTACAGAGTGAGTTCTAGGGCAGCCAAAGCTACACAAAGAAACCCTGCCTCGAAAAAAATAAATTCAAACAGGACCAAAAGCAGCACTCTAAAAGAAGACTGCCTTTTGCCTTCTTGAAGCTCATAAGACTCAGGACTAAGTCACTACAAAGAGACAGAAATCTAAGCATCCTGCAATAGGGAAATGGCTGCTCCAGCACACACAAGGCCACACCCATCCACAGCAGGGCAGTAGTGGGGAGAGGGGTGGGCACTCTCTAAGGTCTGATCCATATAGACCCTAACTACTTAGAGCAGTTTCTCTCATAAGACAGTCAGAGCAGAGGTGGCTGTTCCTCAAAGGGGCACCTGCTGCCTGTCGCTCCTGGGAGATGTCCCAAGGTAAAAAATTATGTCCTTAGTGTTAGCTCCTTGGAGAAATCTACCAAACAGGGTAAACAATGATCACATGACCTCATCAAAATGTTACACTCCCCACCCCCTCACCACAGTGGTCATGATGGGTTGCAGAAGCCAACAGTAATGAACCAAATGGCGCTCAACTGCCAGAGAGAGGCACTTCAACCAGCACTCAAGGTCAAGAATCAGGGCAATGGTGGGAAAGCCAGCCCAAAAGCTTTCCCCCAGAATGCTATGTTACAGGATCAGGTACCGTGGGCTGTGTTTCTCTATCACAGCACACTCGGACAGAAGGAACATCAGCTTCTACAAAGCCAAGCCTTCAAACCAGCATCAGTCTGCACTGTCCACCCTACACTGCACTGATTCCCCGTGCAGTTTCTGCTTGAGGTTTCAAAGGGCTAATGATCACACTATTGAAAGAGGTCAACATAGGCATTGCGATCCCAAAGTCACTGCTACTCATCTGGGAGCTCTGGAGAGCAGGCTTCCCAGCTTGCTCCACCCACCAAGCAAAGTCAATCTTTCCTTCTTTCTCCTTCCTTCCTTCCTTCCTTCCTTCCTTCCTTCCTTCCTTCCTTCCTTCCTTCCTTCCTTCCTTCCTTCCTTCCTTCCTTCCTTCCGCACAATACTTTTCCTCACGTAAGGAGGAAACGGAATGCAGACAGGACTCTAGGAATCCTCCAGTACTTGCCCCGAATGCTGTCACTTCGCTCTCCGCCTCTGTCCTCCAAGCTGTGTCTGCCTGTCCACCTGTCCATTTCCCTGTCCCCAGAAGAACATGTGGGATTGGAGGCGTACTCACTTGGGTCTTGTTTGCCCTGGTCTGCCGCCAGTTAATCCACTTGAACATTGTGGCTTGTTTTCAGATTTGCTTTCGCCTTCCACCAAGAAGTTAACAATGAAATAGGATTTCTCTTGGTGCAAACTTGGCGCAACTACAGCAGGGCTGAGTTGGTTCTGGAAACTCGCTCCTCCCAGGCAGCTCCAAGATAGGGATCAGCCTTGCTGCATCCCAGCACTCACTGCCATGTGCTCAGAGCCCGACAGGACAGGAATCTTCTTGGGAGGCTGAATGACTCTGGGGCAGAATTACACCCCTACCAAGGCCACGGCGTGAGTCATCGGTCCTTGGTATTAAAGAGTCTGTGATAGGCACTGCTACTCACGCGCCAGCCCAGAGCCAGTATGGGCTATAGCACCACCTTGCCACTTGCTCAGGGTTGCCGTGGGTTCACTGCCTACGGGGGAGGGTGGAGCAGCAGCAGCACAAGAAGCGGGCAGATCAACAAGCTGAACTATGAAGGGCACAGCAACGGTACCGTTTTAAATCTGATGGACCTGGGGAGACAGACTTGGGTTTGACTGATCAGGTCACACTGTCATCAAGTGGCTTCGTGACTCTGAATAAGTCACTTGGTTACTTTTCAACAATGAAGGATGTTGGTTGGTGATTGAAGGCTTGATGATTTCTGGGGTGTTTCTAAATTTCCTTCCTTTCCTACTTCTTTTTGTTTCTGGTTTTCCAGGAGGGGGTTTTTCCATGAAACCCTGGCTATCCTGGGACTAGCTCTGTAGACCAAGCTGGCCTCAAACTCAGAGATCCACCTGCCTCTGCCTCCTCGGTGTTAGGATTTAAGACCTGTGCCACCACTCCCAGGGTCTCTTCTCTAAATTTGTGATTCCAAATTTCAGGCTCACCCTGAATGAGCCAAGGCCTTGGGTAATGCCTGCAGCCTTTACTTACAGCTCTAACCATTGGCATATAACTTTCCCAAACCCTCCCCAGTCCTTCAGTGAGGACACCCATGCCATGCCAACACTTAGAACAAAGATACTTTGTGCAGCTGAAGGTTCTGACCCTGGCAGAGGATCCCCAAAGCTTCCAGTTAACTGCCCGGGCTCAACAAAGTCCTCCCCAGCCCCTGCCTTTCATGACACTTACTTGCTTTTTCAGATGATTGGCAGTTCTGATGACTGGTTTCTCGAGGGGGAAAATTAACTGATGGAATGTTACTGAGACTTATTAATTACTATAATGTCGGGAGGAAAGGTTTTACTCTGTCCCCAGGCATTTCCTGTCATCTGGTGGACATTGCAGGGACTTGAACCACTCATATGGCAAACTGATGCTGTGACAAACATCACTGAGAAATGGGGACTGCATTTTCAGGAGGTGACAGAGCACCCACAGATGGGGCTACAGGGTGTCCTGACAGTCCTGGACTCCTCTGCCATCTCCTCTCCCCCAGCTACCCAAGCACTGTGGAAAAGAACAACGGGAAAACTAGGCTAGGAAAAAATGAGTTTCAAGTCTAGCCCTGGACTTTAAGATGAGACATTAAATAACACAAAATAAATAAATAAAAAACCTAAATTACACTTGGGGCTTGAAATCGTAAAGTGGAAGTGGTATTTTCTTACAAGAAAGGACTAAGATAAGGAGGAAAATCAGAATCCTTTTAACTGAGATTTATGCTGTGATTACAGCCGAACACACTGAGGCCTGGGGTGTGAGCGCCTGAGAATCAAGACCACACTGCTTTCATGGTTCAAATTTCAGTACATGCACCCCCAGCCCCGGTAGGTAGAGGTACAGCTGCATACTCTTCTGAAGTGTTTTGTGATGGAATGGGAGGCAGCATCCCCCTCTCTATCTGGGGATAGTTTATGAAATCTTCAGGCCCACTGACTCCAAAGACTCAGTTAAAGAATAGCTACAGCCTATTTCTCCCAGGCTTGCCTGGGACCTCAGAAGTCCTCATGGCCTGGTGGACAGCTGGTGGTGCACACAGTTGACCAAGACATCTGTCATGATCACATGTCTCAAACTCAACTTGGGTGGTCCCCTTTGCCTCTTAAGAATTTCTCAAGTAAAACACATCATGTGAGCTTAGTCTCTGTCTCCGTACTGGTGGGCATTTGGCTGTCTCTTCAGAGACAAAACTCAGTAGCCTGTGGCCTCTTCAAACTCCAGGTAGCATGTTGTTAATTTTCCTGTCTTGGGTAGCTGAGGTGGAGACCTTCCCTGGGCCCTGGGGTCCCCGAGTCCTACACAAATTTTAGAAATGATCTCATCTGGACCTTCAGAACTCTGGGAAAGACATTCACTGTTCTCTTTGATAGAGTTGTGACATAATGTGACCATCCTAGATCATGAGCAAGTCAGTATGGAGTCCAGGCCTGATCTTAGGACCCATCCCCTTGCTACCAATCACATGCTCCCTGCTGTAGATGCGACGAAATCCTACCTGGATCTCCTTTCCTGCCTGTGCAGCCACAGCTCTGTGCCTACTGGCCGCTCAAAGCTCCCATCTGACATGAAAGACCAAGGCCCTTGCTTCAAGTAGTGCACAGCTGGCTATAGCCTCGGGCAGTGCACAGCTGGCTATAGCCTCAGGCAGTGCACAGCTGGCTATAGCCTCAGGCAATGCACAGCTGGTGATAGCCTCAGGCAGTGCACAGCTGGTGATAGCTTCAGACAGTGCACAGCTGGTGATAGCTTCAGACAGTGCACAGCTGGTGATAGCTTCAGACAGTGCACAGCTGGTGATAGCTTCAGACAGTGCACAGCTGGTGATAGCTTCAGACAGTGCACAGCTGGTGATAGCTTCAGACAGTGCACAGCTGGTGATAGCTTCAGACAGTGCACAGCTGGTGATAGCTTCAGACAGTGCACAGCTGGTGATAGCTTCAGACAGTGCACAGCTGGTGATAGCTTCAGACAGTGCACAGCTGGTGATAGCTTCAGACAGTGCACAGCTGGTGATAGCTTCAGACAGTGCACAGCTGGTGATAGCTTCAGACAGTGCACAGCTGGTGATAGCTTCAGACAGTGCACAGCTGGTGATAGCTTCAGACAGTGCACAGCTGGTGATAGCTTCAGACAGTGCACAGCTGGTGATAGCCTCAGGCAGTGCACAGCTGGTGATAGCCTCAGGCAGTGCACAGCTGGTGATAGCCTCAGGCAGTGCACAGCTGGTAATGCTTCAGACAGTATACAGTTGACCTCGCCTCAGGCAGCACACAACTGGTAGTTGCTGCAGATAGTGCACAGTTGGCGATTCCTGCCTGAAGCTTAATACCATCTGAACTACATGTGTATCTGCCTTGTATGCCATCAATAGATCACATGTATGGGCATCTCAGTTAAGGCTCTACATGTGAGGGATTAGATTTAGGGTGTATTCTTTGAGGAGCTTTATCTCTGTCTGTACTCTATAAGACTATCTATTGTTTGTCCACTCATGAACTATTTAATTGAAGAGATTCCCCTTTTCTCCAAGCGATTCGTTCATTTTCTATCCAGAATAAGTTTTACATCTAATGAAAATAAACGAGGTGTTTATTTCTCTGATGCTCTCATCAGGACATGGAGATGCTATTATTTCTTCCCAATCATTAAATCAAAACTGGTCATAACCCACCGCATTGAACTGATAATTCAGAGTTAACACCAGGCGTTAACACCAGCTCCTCAAACCTCTATCCTTCCCCATGTATTTCCCCATTCCGCGTCATACCAGCATCCCTGATCTACCCTGTATCTTGGCTCGCACCAGCTCACTACTTAGGTTCTGCATTCATATCCCACACCAATTGTAAGATGTTTTGCAAGTGTTCGTTTCCTTATTATTATTTATAGAGAACTGCGCCCACAGTTCAATTTCATTTCAACGTCTCTCTCTTCAGCTAGTGTGGACATGTCCAGAGGTTAACAGTGCTTTTTGCATAGAGGGTATCTCCCCTAGGATGGATCTGTGTTGTTTAATTCAATCCAATTTCACTGGCTACACCCACCATACCTGCCCTGAATGCATGCACCAGGCTCATCGTAGTGCAGATGTCTGTATTCTACCATCAGCATCTGGCAGGCATCCATGGCGAGAAAGAAGACTCTCCTCACTGACGCCTCATCACTGCCTTCCTTGACTAGAGTTCTGTGGATCCAGATACTTGCTGTGTGGTAGCACAGAACTCAAGCCCCAGAACTCAAGGTCTCAAGGGGAGGGGCCTGAAGGGAGGCTGCCCTGCTCTGAGCAGCACTAGCAAACCCCCAGACAGACCAGGGTTGGCCCACTGTGGGATGAAGTAAGCACTTTCATTTGCCTTGAAGAAATAGCACCTTTGTGCAATGTAGGCCTGTGGAAAACCTAATTATGTAGATCCATTTGAGGATCAAACAAAAGCAAGTTTGGGAGAGTGATTAGTGGGATTTATCTCCGGAGGCACTCAGCTCAGCTTTGCAAGGGTTTAATGCAGAATTATGAATAATGAACTAGGTTCTCACTAAGGGGGAGGCTCACAGCTTAAGCCAATAGTCCCCGCTCCTCTGCCACAGGGAAAGGAGGTAGAATATCCATCTCCTAAGGCCTTAGAGAGGGGCTAGAATAGGGGCTTCCACATGGGAGGTGAGAAAGGACGCTGCATACTGGCCTTCCATGCTAAAAAGCAAGAATATGGAGGAAGGAACAGAAGGTTGTTCTGGGAGATGTAGCTAACACAGTGAACGGAGTTCTTTATATTCAGAACATGCTGGAACATGGGGTGGGTCTAGACCAGAGAATTGAGTGGACACAA
This sequence comes from Alexandromys fortis, assembly GCF_014885135.2. Lineage (NCBI taxonomy): Eukaryota > Metazoa > Chordata > Mammalia > Rodentia > Cricetidae > Alexandromys > Alexandromys fortis. Next base: position 3,960,758 of record NW_026067991.1, read on the forward strand.
AGTTGTTCTATACTCAGATTTCTAAGTCACCTGCCTAACTAAGTCTGTCCATGAAAAAGGCATGGATATTACACAAGTAACACTGGGTACCAGAATAGAAACCACGAGCATCTTAGGGGTAGTTCTGAACGCAGCAATGCTAGGGCATGTATTCACGGCCAGATCTCATGTTCAAATTGCCAACCCTTCTAAATACCCTGTTTTATATAGAATTGATACACTGAAGAAGTCCAATGGGAGGTAGCCCAGGAAATGGAATAATCTGGGAACATATTAATATAATCACAGCTGGAGAAACCAAAGACTTCTAATATAACCTTCAAAGACTAGGAAAATGACTCATGTCTCTAAATACCCACAGCCCAAGGGCCTACCATTGTTCAAAAGTAGTCAACTTTGGATTATTCGATGTCAGGCAGAAGTAGATCATAATCCACTAATAATAAACCAACCCACGAGTCAAGGCTAGCAACACACGTCTATGCCTGAAGAATCCCGAGGCTAAAATGTAGAGGGGAGGGGAAATGCCTCTCTCTTGACAGACAGGTCAACTAAAGAAGCCACCTCATCTTAGGACCAACACAGATAATTAGCTGCTGACAGCTGGTGATAACCAGAGATTGGAATCTACTCAAGAACTCATGAAATCCCTCCCAGTCTGCTGAAGCACCACATTCGTACCACAATACTGCAAGTTAGCTTGTACCAAATGTCAGCCAGCCAACCAGGTAGACATATGCCACTTGTTCTTCCCAGTGACATCTGAGGAGGAAGAGCTGGTATGATGAAGGAAGCCCCCTGCTGGAGTGACGGATTTCTGTGAGGTCCCTAACCTGACCTTCCCTTGCAGCCGCCATCAGTTACCCTTCTGAGTCAGGCCAGAGTCTTTTATCTGGTTAGCTGGAAAGCAGGCTTCTCTGGTCTCCTAGGAGAGGTGGAAGGACCATCATAGGTTGATGACACCTATGAGTTGGAGAAATTGCTGGACCTCGGGGGAAGCAAGTCACAGGAGTCCTCACTGCTGGGTTGGGAGTGGCATCGCCATCAACAGGCTATTACAATGTTTGTTTGAAAACAAGTGGTTTTTCTAGGCTTCATATATGGAGCAGAACTGATCACCTCCTCACCTTCTGCCTGGCCAGAAAAGGTGGCTGGGGGCTGATGGTCCCAACAGGGAAAGTAGTCCAGCTTACTAAGTTTTCTGTTCAAACCTGCTACGATTCTAATGTCTTAAAAAATAGGATGTTTGTATACTTAGATGCTTTTGGAAAACCGTTTTAAGTGGCCTCTTAATCCTCAGTTCCCTGAGACCTAACAGTACATATGTATATTCATTGATTTCACAAATAGTTCCCGAGCCTTGACATACGCTGCATGCCAGGAGTACAGCCGTGGAACAGACAGACACAGCCCATGTCCGCATCGGGGACCAATGGCCAGGCCATAGAGACAACAGCAAACAAGAAATTGCACGGATGGGAGTCACACTCAACAGACAGTGCACATCTCTTCACAGTCTCCAGCACGTGGCTGGGCACAAGGCAGGTGCTTGGACAGGAATATGTGTCTGGTCTGTGTGTGGCGTGTATAGAAAGGACACCCTGCTGCTGAACTCAGCACCGAGAGTTCTGGCTTCTAGAAGGAGGGGAAAGCGTGGCACTGGTTGGGCCTGAGTTCTGTTTCCTGCTTTAACACTGACCACTAAAATCTTCTTCGGGGAGTCACTTGGAGGACCCTCAATTTTATTTAGAGAGAAGTTTAAGTGTTAGCATCCCCTGTTCATACTAAAAGGCCTGCTGTCAAACGTGCAGCCGAGCCTCATTTACCTTGCCAGCAAGCGAAGAAATAGAAAAGAGGCCCCAGCTCAGGGCTTTCTGTCTGTGTCAGGGTCCTGGGCGATGGGTTAGCAGCTGCGAGGGGTGAGTCCCTCAACAACAAAGCTGGAAGTCTATGCCTGAACATGGGCAATAGCACACTTGACTTACCAACCAGGGACTGCTTAAGAAAAAGAACGCTTTTATTCACAGGAGAGTCTAGTTGTATGATTAGACAACAGACCGGAGGAGCAGGAAAACACAAATAGTTTCCTTCGTGTTTTCATAAGTAGAAAAACCTCAAATGTTCCATTTATTCGGCTAGTGAAAATGGCTTTAAAACATGACAGCAACCGCCAGATGGAATTAACCTCTAATGTCCTTGCGTCTAATAAAGTGTGGTTAGGGTGACGTGGTGCCATTATCGCAGCAGGGTTAGGGCACAGTCCCCACACTTAGATCTCAGTGGATTTTTTTTTTCCAAGAAAGAAAAAAAAAAAAACAACAGCAACTAATGAATGCAGAAAAGTACTAACTTAGATAACCTAACTGAAGTATGGACGTAGCTTATTGCTTGAGGCTGAAGGGCAGCCTGAAGGACCAGGCCAAGGAGTGTTTGGAAAAGTCCAACTTCATGGGAAACATTGCGAATATGCAGCAGTGGATTACCTCATGTTCTGGACTGTGGGGAAGCACATGTGAGGGGCCCTGGGCCCAGCGCCCCTCCTCTCTTTGCTGCAGAGTTCAACTACTGCTGTCTGCAGGCAGCTGGAGCAAATCCACGGGGAACGGTCTCTTTCCAGCATTCCCCTCAGAGCTCCTAGTGTGGCTTGCTTGCTCCAAAGTGTGGGAGTGAAGTGATCAGGATTCCTTAGAGGACGATGTTACCCTTCAAATGACACTTTCTGTCCCTCTGTCCCTAATCTCCCAGGTACGTGGCCAGGGAAGAGTGTCATCTACCCACTAGAGTCCTTTTGGGTCAAAGTCCCTTACAGAGTCGTGTCCATGTGTCTATTTCCCATACCACTCGTGTAATTTTGAAATCCATTTTAAATAGGAGCCAGCCACAGCTACTGGTGTCCTAGGACACTATTCCAACCTCAGCCTCTCTGAGGTCCTTTCTCCTGAGGCAGCACTTCAGCAGCCCAGTGCGGTATTTCAGAGGGATGAGACACCTCACCTCTCTCACTGTTCACCTTTTCACACGGCATGGCTCTCCTGATCCAGCCTTGCACGTCCCCCTCGGTCGGCATGGTACAGCTGGGTCCTGCTGTTTGGCTCCAGAGTGGGAGGGATTTTGAGCACAATTCTCCAGGGCTGGCTAAACCAACCACAAGTCTGGGTGTTGGGAAGGCAGGTTGGGACTCTGTCTTACCTTGTCACTGTCCACTGTGTTCTGAGAGGTCCTGGAGGCAATGGATATGGTGTCTGGTTGGCTGCTCCCATCCCCCTGGCTGTCACCATCCTCTACTCCATCCCTGCAGGAAGAAGAGAGAAAAGAAACAGGGGTGGGGGTGGGGGGAGCCACTGTGGGTTTCGAGCACACAAGGCTTTCCCAGCTGGGTCGGCAAAGCGGTGGCTGAGCAGCCCCAGCCGGATTGTCTAGCATTATCCCGTTAATGGGTGCAGCCTATGTGATTTCCAGGAAAGCTCATCCACCTAAGCACACGATCGCTGCAGGACTGAGCACAGCACGACGCAGGCCCTACGCCCCTTTTCAGCCCATACTGCAGATGGGGCATTAAAAACGACAGCTACAAAAATTGGGACCGAGTCTGATATAGGCAGTAGGAAGATATATCATACTTAGACCCTGGGTTTCTAGCCAACTAACAAGCTTCCTTTTCAGTAGCCACAGAGGTCAAGGTTCTGCATGTTATAACTCAGATGGGGTTTGGCTTGCTGTTGGTGTAAGAAAAAAAAAAGAAAACAATGGATAAGGTACTCTTTTTTTTTTTCTTCTTTTCTAAGATGCTGTCTTGCTATGCTTGTTCACATCAGCCTTGGGTACCCGGGTCTAAGCAAGCCTCCTGCCTCAGCCTCCCAAGCAGTTGAGACTATAGGCTTGTAAATGGATTTTTCATTTTTTAAATTTGTATTTTTTCTGCTGAAGAAAATGGGTTGGGTTATCTCCTCAAGGGAAGATTATCTTTGGCAAAGTCCAGAACAACGCTAAGCTCCTGCACATGGAGCAGGCATTTAGTGTCTTCTTTCTGGTGGGTCTTACTGACTTCATACTGATTTGTGCTGCGTTCTCATCAAGACAGAAGGGAAAGGCTCTTTCTCCAAGGTGGAGACAGCTCCATCCACAGCGGCAGTAGAGGCAGCTGTGTTCCTTGGCGCTATTATGGCACTTGACCCCCGACCTGGGCCTTAGCACTACAGTTTTGACAGCGAATTGTTCTTTCAGTGCTTTGCCTTAAGATTGTGTCCTGACTCTGTGCCGAACCCAGAGTCAAAGCCATGGAGGAAATGGTTGCCTGGGAACTGCTGACTAGTCTGTTAGGGAAACTTGGGAGATGTGGGTTGAGGTTAAAGGACTAGCAGAGGAAGCCACAGCTATTCCCATGGACACTTTCACAGAAGTCACCCACACTCCATGATGCTTGAGGAGGGGTAAAAGCCTGGAGAGACGAGGGGAAACTGGATGCAGGAGAATCCCACCGCAAGGGCAGAGTGCCACTTACAATGACTTCCTCTCACGGAGTCTGAACAACTACGACCTGACATACCTGTGAGTGTATATGGACATACGTGTGCATGAGGGTTCCATGCAAGTGCATATGTGTGCATAGGCCATCTTTCTGAGAAAAAGCAGTTTCTCCCAGGCAGAACATTTCTAAGTTGACTGCTTCCTTACCACTTGTGGGCTTGGAAAATGCCAACTTATTTTAATAACATAAGCCACACACTCGTAGGAAGGCGGAATCTGCTGTGAAAAGAAGTGATGTGATGCATTTCAAAGCCCCGGATGAAGAACCTTCGGATCATCTGTTGTTTTGGATGGTCTGGGCCACCTCCCCTCCCCCACTTGGAGGTGGTTGGGATCTAGCTGTACTTTCTGCTTCCTGTTGTTTTGGCCTATTATGGACCCTTCTGGTCCATTCCAGATGAAGCCAGTTCTGGGGGCTGAAAGGGCCGATCCAGGCAGGAGTGTGGGTGGCAACCCCCAAGCCAATATACTCCTCCATAAACCCTGCTGCTATATCTGGGAAGCCAAGCGAATGGAAGCACAGGCTGCCTGGTTTTCTCTGCAGTCTGTGGGGTTTCTCTCCATTCCTTGTAGGATAAGAGAAGAGGTAGGGGACAGAGAGAAGTTGGGGACATTTCTAAGACATGCCCTTCTTGTGTTCTAGAAACCCTCCAACTCTATCTCAGATTTCAGAGAAACCCTCATCAGCCGCAACTAAGTTTCCTTCTCACACAGCCCTGGAAAATCCATTCCTTATAACAGTTTCCTCTCTGTATTCCTTGTTGAAGCTGGACCTCCCTGAAGCAGGGTCTATCTCCAGTGCTAAAATAAGCCTCGAGTCTAGACATGAGCACATACAATGAAGATGGGTCTTTTTCAATAGAGTCTTAATTGGTCCCCGCAGCACAGGGGAAGCGATCTGAGGCTGGCCATGACTTTGGGGATGTCTCTGTTTCATTCACACTCTTCTTGGGGTCACCACACCTTTCAGTGCTAGCATTCCAGGGCCACGACTCTGTAATGGTTCACCATCTTGCTTATCCTGGGCAATACCAAAAGGTCAGCTAGGCCCTCTGATTTGTGCCATTTATGAATTGGGGAGGAGTGGAAACCATGCCACCACCGGTGACCACACCTCTCAGGACCTCACTGTACTGTATATTTTTTCTTTTTTTTTTTAAAATTTATTTATTATGTGTACAGCATTCCTTCCATGTGTGCCCGCAAGCCAGAAGGGGGCGCCAGATCTCATTACAGATGGCTGTGAGCCACCATGTGGTTGCTGGGAATTGAACTCAGGACCTCTGGAAGAGCAGGCAATGTTCTTAACCACTGAGCCATCTCTCCGGCTCCTGTATATTTTTTTTCTTTAAGACGTATGTGAAATTGTTGTATGCTTCTCTCTAAACACCCTTAGCAGAGTCACTGGAAGTGATCATACCACATGGTAATTTGAGAAAGAAACACCTAAGAAGCCATCTACGGCTCAGAAGAAGTTAGGGTTCAGAAGGGTCCAGACATATTCAAGAAATAGGTCCTCTGCTGCCTGAAGTCAATGACCATTGAGGGTGAAGGACAAAACCTCCTCAGGAGCTGCAATCATGCAGCCTACCCCAGGTCTGTAATAGACTCCTCTGCCATGCCACCAGTGTGGAGGCCTTCACACTCAAGGAACTGTCCTTCCTGAGCCTTCCCCACCTCCACAGAGGGCCACCACTGTCTGCTCTTTGGCAGCATTTACTCTCTCTGGAGGCTACTGCTCTTATGTAACCATTCCATGAACAAGACATGGTTTTTGGAAGGTCCTTGGGGGAAGTAATCTAACCTATACTTCCTCTTGCATTCTGGTAGCAAACAGTGCCCAGAGAACCCCAGCTGCGTTAACGGGCAGTGACTGGTGAGAAGTTTAAAGATGACCAAATTCAACATGGGCAGAGCTCGTGGCTCTTCCTAGATGGATGAGAGCACAGTTCCCTCTAGGAACAAAGGGTCACCCTGATCCCCTTCCCTGAGGCACACGGGGCAACAGAGCCTGGGGAGAGGTGCTGGTTACCTCTTACTATTGTTCCTCAGTTTGGCTGGTGTTTTGGGGAGCTGTATTGGCTCCTTCAAAGCTCCTTTAAGATGGATGATTCTTTCCTGAATCACTTCTCGAATATTCTTGATCCACTCCTGCTTGGTTTCGATGTTGGAAGCCTAGAGCGTCACAGGAAGAAGCACTGAGAAACCCATCTCTTGCTGCTCATAAAAACCACATTCAATTCCCCCCACTGCCCCATCCTCAGTGATGGGTCGGGTGAACTGTACCCGACAGATGCAGCTGTTATCCCAAAAATGCCAAATCTTTGGGGGGAATTTATTTTGCCCTTTATCCCTTGACTCTTTAATCTCAGAGATCTCCAACTTCAAGACTCAATGTAGACCTTATGGGGGACTTGTAAAAATATTTTACAATTCCTTAGGCACTGACCAATCTGCTATTGGCCCTGGATGGGCCTGGGTTACCACTTGACTTGAGGACTCTAAGAGGCTCTGGAGGCACTTGAGATTGTGGTATCTGAAAGCAGTGGCTATATACCAGAGGGTAATGGGTATATGCCAGGATGTTTAACAGCTGTGCCACCCATACAGCCTGCACAGGCTGACAGTCAGTGTCGGGGCTCGAGGCTGCTAAAAGTGCTTATCAGAAGCACCGCCCTTATGCCTATAATATTCTACAGTCTTCCTGGATCCTTTTTTCAGATAATTCTTCATAGCAGGTAGCAACTACCCTGCAAATTAAGGGTGGACAACTTGTGAAGCTTTTGCCTGAGCTGGACCATCTGTTCCTTGGTAATGGACACTTCCTTGACTAACAAGTGACCAGTGGGAGCTCTATTCGCAGTATCCCTACCTAGTCAGGCTAGTGCCACCACCAACAGTGACTCCACACCAAGCTGAACCTCGGGAGCTGAACTGACCCCTAGGCCTCTAGACTGCTGGGACTTAGTGGAGCTTCTGGAACACACATTTCCAGGGAAGAGGGACCATATATTACACACGGCTCTTTTTTATGGCACTAAACAGAGCGCCTTATAAATGGAGGACATTTAGGGCGATCTGCTGAGCAAACAGAGCAGCTGAACTGAAGATAAAGCCTTTGCTAAAAGGCTTGTTGCTTGTGCCACTAGAAAGGGACATATGGACAGAACCCAGATGACTGGGTCTTGTTAGGGAGGACAATGGGTCATTCTCCATCCTCTCTGAACTTGAGGAGAATATCTGGCTCTGACATTCTGGGTCCACCTGCACAGTAGTTTTGCCTCTCAGCACCTGCATGATGCTGCCATTCCCAAGAGAGACCCGGTGGCTCAGTGGTCTCTAGACCCTGCTTTTTGGAGTCTTATGTGGCTTCCTCTACCCTCCCCCACTACCCCAACCCGGGTTTTGGGCTGGAAGAGAGTAGTACTTACTTTGAGCACTGTTTTATTGTCTGAGGATGGGGTGCGCCCAGACCACAAGGCGAATTTGCAGGGGTCGCCTTCTACATGCTCGGTCACACCCAGCTCTGAGGTCTGTAGACAGGAAATGCCTGTGAGAGGCGGGGAAGGGGAGGGCAGTGGGGGAAACTTAGGGCTGGGATAGGAAGGGGAAGGCAACAAAGAGGAGAGGGCTGAGGGAGGGGCTTCTGTCAATCAAGCTTTAACAGACTAGATATTTTGTTCATATACCCAGGATGAGAGGACCAGCAGGCATTTATCTGATTAGCAGGTACAGGGAGGGATGAGGAGGGAGGTGCTCAAAGCAAACAGAAAGACCTAGAACTCTAAGGTACACAGTGGAGGATGTAGGGGGGGGGTTAGGAGGCATGAGCCTTGGTCCAGGAGAGCTTTGGAGTAGAAAGAGGTGAGCTGTATCTGTCCATATCCCTTCCTGCCACGGGTTCTACAGAAGTAGGGACTCTTGTCTTGCCCCACCTGCCCCACCTACCAGTAGCTTGTTCTTGTAAACATATTTCGTGTGTCCTGAAGAGTCTTTGATCTCCTTGCTAAACACCAAGGAGATCTCAAAGAGGAACAGGTGCCGCTCCCGCCCCTTCCGGATCAGCGACTTTGGGTCCCACACTTGAAAGGCATCCTGGAGAATCAACTCCCCCTGTACATCCAAGTTCTCATCGAACCCTGAAAAACACCCATGTCCACTGTGGAGTTTCTCCAGCACTATACTCAGGGGAAGCTGTGTTCTATTCCCCCTTGGAGAAAGGTTTCCTTCCTATTAGCCTCCGTGGAGATCTAACATAGCATTTCTGCCTTTAGGAACATAGCTAGACATCTCCCATGACCCATCTGTCCCATGTCTCCTACATACATAGGCAATATGAGTAGGGTTTTCTGAAAGATCCCATGTGATTCTTCCCTCCCCATGTAAGAGGGGCTGTGTATTCCCCAAACAGGCAGTCCCCAGTCTCGGAGCATCTTCTTCCTCCACAGCTCCCATGGCTCCTACCTCTGAGTGGGGCTGAGGTTGAACACTGTCTAGAGGAGTACCCTTGACTCTGCTTTATTCATTATTGCCCCATTTCTCATATTCCGTCCTTAGGATTCTTTTCTTGCACCTAAGCAGTGTGCTGCATAAGCTTTCAACACTTTCTATTTATACTTCGAATCTTCCAGAAGGTCCCCAAATTTTAGTGCACACAAGAACCACCTGGAAAGCACGTGAAAACATTGATTCTGAACACCCCTATCCTAAGAGCTTCTGGCTCAGTAGGTATTAGAAGAGTCCATCAAAGTGCACTTTCGACCAGCTCTATTACATAGGGCCACAGGCCATACTGGAGTGCCTGGATCGAGTCTCTGGGTGAGGGAAGGTCTGGACGAATGGGGCACTTCTATAAAGAAGGGACACCCAGTACTGGGGAGCCCATTGTACACAGGAATGAAGCAGGTGGGGAAACTGTGGCAACAGGAGCACCTTCAGGTGATTAGTGCTTAGTCTAGAGTGGACAGAACTGGCTCTACAGCTCCAAGACCTAGGGGTTCTTGTGCTACAGGTAGTCCAGGAAGTAAGGCCACCCCGAGTCTCTTAGATGAGGGTAGTGGGAGTGGTGGTATTGTGGGTCAAAGCCAGGAGAGAAAGAGCACCCACACACTTACTTCCTTAGCGTCTGCTTGTCAGACTGGAATGTTAAGACTTTACCCAGCTACCAAATCTATTTATTGCCAGGCAGCTCTGCTGTGCTACAAATCAGGACCATGTCCCAAAAGCCTTACGTCATTCTGCACTTGGTCTGGATTCTCAGAACACAGTTCGAACCCACTGAAGTTCTGTCGGGGTCGCCCAGCTGGGCCTGCTTTCCTAAGCTCCCAAGAAGGACAAAGGGCTAGTTGCTAGTGTTAAGTGGATAGATATATTCCATAAGACAATGGTCACCATGGTAAATTTAAGTTATGTGATCTTTTATATTTTACAGAAGCTGGGCATGATGGTGCATACCTACTGTTTTAAGTATTCGGTTGGCTTATCAAGGATCATTATTTCAAAGCACAGCCTGGAAAGTTTAGAGAGACCATATCAGAGAAAAAAGAGCTGTAGCTCAGTAGTAGAGTATTTGTTCATTATGGACAAGACTTGGGTTCAATTTTTTTGGAAAAAGGTGTGTGTGTGTGTGTGTGTGTGTGTGTGTGTGTGTGTGTGAGGTAGATCTCACACTACAGCCACTGGTGTATACTGTGTAATCAGTACTTCCAGTTTTCCTGACTCTGAAGGCAATGCAAATGACCTGCATATGAACAGGTCTGTGGGGCCCTGGCCTGATGCTAGTGAAGATCACAGCCTGCACTGTGATCTCATGGCACCTGGAGACAGGTGTTAGCCATGCTGGTTTGTGGTGCTCCTCACGCCGGTAGCCAAGGACTCACTGAACAACTGGTTTTTACCCTTTTCCAGGCTCGTTCCTTGCCTGACTTAATGCTACTTCCCCTACTAACACACATTCTCTGGTCTTAGGGATGGAGGTGGCATCCCAGAGGACTGGGAGATCAGCTACCTTCCAGCATGCTGACATGCATGGCATCATTGGCTTTCTTGGGGACACTGAGCATCACCTCCAGGCCATCCTTGAGCTCCCCTTTCCCTTCTTCACAGCAAGTTAAAAGTTCCTGGGGAAAAAAGTCCAGACACAATTAGGATCATCTGCCCAGCTTCACACCCCTCCCTTTCCTAAGCCATCAAGTAAATGATACACCAGCCTCCCTCTGTCTGTAACACTTCCCTCAGAGAGAGCTATAAAGAAAGTGAGATGCGGATTATTGTTAAAAACGCAGCGACCAGATGAGGTCTAGCCAGTCCAAAGGAAGCTAATCCAACCCAATTTCCAATGGCTAGAATTCTAAAACCAGAGTACTCAGTCACTGTGCAGAGTGTTACTGCCTTCCTGGAGAGGGAATCGCTCCTGCTGAAGAGAATAGTGAGGAAACAGAAGGTGTGCTGCACTGTCCTCGTGGGTCACTGCAGGCCTATGGCTGACACCGTGGGTCACTGCAGGCCTATGGCTGACACCGTGGGTCACTGCAGGCCTATGGCTGACACCGTGGGTCTCTGCATGTCTTTACTGACACCGTGGGTCACTGCATATTTATACTGACACCGTGGGTCTCCACATGTCTATACTGACACCGTGGGTCTCCACATGTCTACACTGACACCGTGAGTCTCCACATGTCTATACTGACACCGTGGGTCTCTGCATGTCTTTACTGACACCGTGGGTCTCTGCATGTCTACACTGACACCGTGGGTCTCCACATGTCTACACTGACACCGTGGGTCTCTGCATGTCTACACTGACACCGTGGGTCTCCACAGGCCTATACTGACATCACTCTTATTTACAGTCATTACACTACATGAAAACTGACATCCATCCTGCTAGGAGCAGCTTGAGGCTAGAGACATTCCAGGTTTATAACAGCTCAGAGTTATAAAAGAGATTTAGGTCACAAGGATCAGGGATTCCTGACCTGGGCCAGTGACTGGCATTCTGGACTAGGATTGTGACAACCACATGGAGTGGGTGAAGAATATAGCTCCCAGGAGGCCGAGCACGGCCTGAAACGCAGGTCAGAATGCTCACCTGGCATTCTGCTCGCCACCCCAGTCCTTCCACATCTCTGACCCCGACCACCAGGGACAGAGCCTGTTACTTCCGGGGCATCATGTCCTCTGACTTTTGTCCCTCCATGCAGTCTCACTTATCAAAATCACAACAAAAGGAGCACAGTATTTGGTGGTAGAAGAAAAGACCATTTCAACCATCTTGCTAGCCGTAAGATCATTTAGAATTTTTTTTTTTTGCCCCCAGAAAAGGCAGTTTTAGGAAATTGAGAGATTATGAGATCCCACCTTGTAAGCATGGTTATGATGCCTCCTGGGTAATAAATCAAAGGCACTTGCTAGCAGGAGAATACTTTCCTGTGGAATCCTCTGAAGAAGGACATATCTGCCCTGCTAGGACTTCCTGTAGTGAACAAACCTGGAGTCTGAGGCTTTAATGGCATAGCTCTCTGGAAAGTGACACAGACGCTAGCCAGGCAGCTCTCTAAGAAACAAGCACACTTCTGTAGGGTGAGGCCATGAGGCAAACCTCACTGGGAGAGCTGCATGCGGATCTGGGCCAGAGCATGGAGCCTCACTGTGGTTCTGGACTTCTCCCTGCTTCACTACCACCTTGGGGTTATCTGCCCCATTAAAATCATCAGTAAAGCTCTCTACTTGGGAAAATACTGCTTAGTGAGAGTCTGAAACAAAAACCCAGCGTCTGAATTTTCCTGATTTATCTTGGAGACATTTCCATATGTACAAAGGACTGTGTGTGTGTGTGGGGGGGGGGGAGTTCAGGCAGAGCACACATTGGGGGAAGTTGGAGCTCTTGGTGTCTGGTCCTTTCCAGTTGACATAATGTCATCATTATTCTGAAAGGCACTTCTACTGTCCCAAAGTCCTCTGACATCCTCACTGTAACCCTCCCAACCTTGTTCTCAAACGTCAACAAAAGAATGCCAGGAGAAGAGATGAGAACGCTTCTGTTTGCAACAGAAAACACCAATTAGTTTAATCCCCCTAAGCAATTTAGCAAGCCTATCATTCTACCAGCAGAGCCAATAAATTCTCCCTGGCCCGTGCAACAGTTCTTGATAAGGGGAAGCCTGCATATTTAATTTAGGCTCAGAAAAGGACAGCTACAGCAGATTTACAAGCAGACGATCAAACACGCCAAATGAAGCAGTTCCATTTTTTGTGCAATGCCTAAGTGACAAGCCCCAGGGGATACTGATAATTAAATATCAATTTATTTGGAATTAAACTGACTTCAAAGAGAAAATAAATGCCTTGTTATTTATAGTAAAGCTCCACAAACCATTTTTACTCATCAGGCACTCTGCCACGGGCACATTTTTAAAGAGGCCAAAATTACCTCTTTTACAGGTATTTTACAACTTCCCTGCAATAAAACCACTGCTACCTTGTTTGTTTGACAAACACTTCTCTCTCCCAAACTGGCAACTCCGGAGCAGAAATCCAGAGTCCAGCTTTCCAGCTGCTGCAGGGTAATTCCAACCTCCCTTTCCCTAGCACCTCTGCGACAGAACCCATCTGAGGGAGCTGCAGCCTTACAGGGCTGAAATGAAGACGAGAATGGCTGTGTTTCTCTTAGAACAACATCTTAATCGATTCCAGATGGGCAGTGTGGCTGGGAGCTTCGGTGTTCATTAATGTGCTTTCAAAACTCACAACCCTACAGTTCCTGCAAAGGCTTTATTTTTTAAGTCAAAAGCCACAAAAAGTCAATTTTTAAAATGAAATTAAAGGTGATTTTATTTTACGCGCATGAGTGTTTTGCCATGTGCATGCCTGGTGCCCGTGGAGGTGAGCAGGCAGCATCAGATCCTCTGGAGCTGCAGTTGAGTCCTATGCTTCCAGAGCATTTAGGTCCTCTGGAAGAACAGCTGGAGCTTTTAACTGTTGGGGCATCACTTCAGGTTCACACAAAAACTCAGGTTTTAAAAAGGCCATCCGCACAGAAGCTAACTTAGAGGGTCAGGCGTTTAGCAGGACAGAGAAAGAGAAGGCTGCTGTTCATAGAGTTTCAGGCTACAGAGTCCACAACCTGAGATTCAAAGGCTGAGAAGATTCCATAGCTCCTGTGGCCTAAATATCAGAATCACACTGAGTTCTAGAAAAGAGACTTCTTGCCCCAAGATCTTATGGGAATGTCTCGTCTTTACGTGAAAAGTTTAAAAGAGAAGTAAAAGCCATTCTGCCAGGATGGGCGGCCTGATGGTCTGCTCTCTCTTCTGAAGGATGAGGAAGGAGGGTGGAGGGAGGGCTGATCGCATGGCTCCGCCCTTACACAGAAAACAGGACAAAGAAGTGGCACACTCCCCCAAGGCACTGCCTCCCATGCAGGACCATGAGTGCTGTGCTCCTGTTCCAGAGACCTGGGTAGCAGGGCTGCGACGGAGAACTTGTGATGAGAGCTTTGGGCTTGAAAGTCAGACTGGTTTTCAGATCTGGGAAGCGAGACTATGTAAGATTCTGCAGGTGTCTCTAAACATAAATGGAACTGAACACTTTCTCTGAAGTTACACTACTTTTACAAGTCCCCTAACTGTCCTTGTGCCCCTTTCATTAGACAATCAAAAATATATTCAAAAGGTAGAAAACCTCCACTCTTACATGTCAAGAACTAATAGAAACATAATGATATTGAGTTGTCTATCTCCATTTTCCTGGAGTCCTATAGAAACGACATACTTTTAGAATATCAGCACATCTTTATAGAAGAACTTACTTAGTGTTTTACATAATCTGATTACTGAACTTTTAAAACCTAGACTTTGAAAGAAAATCCACTCTCTTGGTTGGCTCCAGAAGCACTCCTAACATATGGTTCTCTACAATGGAAGATGTCGCTAAGTTTAATACATTCCTTTGGACTATTTTCCCAGACACAGCAGTCAAGATGGAGGATACCAATGGATGTATAGAACACAGTTTCCCTAAGATTTCCACCTTGGTTCCAGTAGGTGGGATACCCACAGGAGAAAATCTGCTCAGGAAGGAACTGGTCAATAATACCGGAGGTGGTAATCACTGAGAGTTTGCAATGGTAGCTGGAGGTGAAAAACAGTTACGACTTATTCCTGCTCCTTTTCTTTCATCTCTACCCCCAAACAAGAATAGGACACACAGTCTCGAGCCAGCAACGACAGCATGGACTCATCTCAGGCTCTGCCGTAGGTAGAAGAAAGGCTTCAGGTAAGGGCTTCCCACTGTTGGGGGGGGGGTCTCGTCAGGAATGAGGGTTGGATGGGGAGGGGGAAGTACCTTCAGGAGCAGCTGGTACTTGGTGACTCTCTGGACAGGTTTAATAAGGTAGGAAGAGATGGAGTTGGCCAGGCCGTGCCGCTGCTGGATCTCCTGCAGGGTGAGAATAGGTGCAATAAGACAGAGAACAGGTGTGTGTATGTGTGTGTACGTGCACGCGTGCTTATGTGTGTTTGTGTGCGTGCACATTCTAAACACAGGAAGACAGGGTAAGGAGGAAGAAGAAAATAGACAAAAGTGGACATTCACGAGTAGACGTTCTTTAGGAGAGCGTGAGCATGGAGCAAGAACATGAAGACCCACAACAGACCAAAGTATACAGACAGAGAGAAATGAGAACTGGCAACAAAAAGGGAGAAAGAAGCGTCTGGGAAAGAATCGGGCTTATGAAACAGAAGTGGAAACTGAACAGAACCAGAGAAGAGGGGGAAGATAAGAGTAGACAAGGAGCGAGCGGTGACTAAGAGACTGAAGTGCAGCAGAGGTGAGACAGTGTGCGCAAAGGAACTGAGTGGAAAGGCAGGGAGGCAGAGGTAGCGGCGGCCAGGTAAAGCCACACGAAGGCAGAATGAGACTCTGGGACTCATCTGCCTGCATGCTCCCTAAAACTACACAAGGATACGGCTCTTCCCACCAGCCGCCTCTGCTGCAACTTAACACATCCCAGTTAGATCATTACGTCTCTTACACATGGCTCACTGTGGTCAACACCTCTCCCCGCTCAATCTCCCGAGCTGGAAACCAGAGTCAGTCTTAGGAATGTCCCCTCTGTTGTTCAGGGTGACAAATCTTTCCATCTCCACAGCTTGCACGCAAGCAATACCATGGTTTCTAGCTGCCGATGGTGTCTCTGGTCTTACCTCTTACTCCACCCTCTACCCTATTGCAATAGATCACCTCTCAAGTCTTACGTGTAGAGAGAGGACAGAGAAGGATATATATCAGTCCTTGTACCCAGAAGGCTTATCATCTAGCTGAGACTATGCCACACACAGGAACTAAAGAACTGCAGAGAACATAGAGGGTCTGTCTGCCACAGCCAATGAAAACAGAGAGCACCACAAAGGGCGGTTAGAGAGACAGTGCCCCAGGGCTAACACAATTATCACTTTATTAGAAACAATATCCAGACAAGACAGATTTACAGATATAGAAAATGAGTTAGTGATGACTAGGGATTTCATTTTTTGGTAGGAAGTCTGTTAACAGCTAAAATGCGCATACCTTCTTTGTATGTGGGCGGTATATGTGTGTGTACATGTTCACTAGTGTGTGCATGTATATGTACGTGTGCATGTGGAGAGCAGAAGCCAATATCAGGATCGTTGATGACGGTAACTGTAAGATGTAACTTAAAATTTTGTAGTCAATATATGGTAATTGCTAGATTAAAAAATAAAAAAAAATATTAAAAAGTTGGGGGGACTTTCAGCAGAAATAATTGTTGATAGCCATGTTTCTCCTAGCTAACTGTAGATTCTAGAGTATCCCAAACTGAGGTGTGGAGCAAGAACACTGAATTGCACAGCGTGGGCATTAGAAGCCATGTGAACATGCAGCGTCCTGTTTCCTGCAGGTAATATATTCCATATGCACTTAACATGCTTAGGAGATGTTGGAATAATCTGTTTGTTTGCTGTAGGACACCAATGATATGATGTAACCAAGCAGACAGGCACAGGGTGCTTCCTAAGCTTCTCTGCAAGAGCAACACTGCTGGAGAAAGCAGCGGACTTGTCTAGAGGTGGGTACACCTGGTTCCACACTGTCCTCTGGGGAATCTGCACTGTTTAAGAATGCTTACTGGGTATTTTTTTGTTGCTGTGTTTTTGAGAGAGGGTTTCTCTGTGTAACCCTGGCTGTTCTGGAACTAGCTCCTTAGACCAGCCTGGCTTTGAACTCTGCCTACTGAGTGCTGGGATTAAAGTTGTGCACCACCACCACCACCACATGATTCTCTAGGGTAATTCTAACACCTCTGGGGCAGCCCCTCTAGATTCCAGCATGCTTCCCGCTGACAAGTTTTGCACCATCTTTGTAGGATTGACCTTATCAGAAAAGAGGAAAAAGTGGCACAATTCTTGGCATGTGATGGACATTTCAGTTCAGAAGTTTGCAGAAGAGAGTTACCAAAATCTTAGTGTCATAGCTGCAGGCAAGTGGAATATTAAATGATTTTTTTTTAAAAGGTGAAGCTCATGACGAGGACAGATTAAGTTAGAATGAGCAATATCACTCCACCTCCTCCATTAGACACTGACTAGAAATAGGGACATAGGTAGGACTATTGGAAACATAACCCAGCACCAGGCATGGAGACAAGAACACACAGGAATTAGGGTGCACAGCAAGTCTCAAGGGTGCAGGTGGAGAGAGCATGTGTGTGCAGAGAGGTACATCTGCCGGTGAAATGCCACAAACTCTATGACAGAGACACAAAGCACAGTGCATGCATAACGAATAGGGCTGGTATAGGATGCAGCATTTGAGCTTGTGAAGGACAGGAAGCATTCTGAAGTGATACGTATGTCTGCATCCATATGTTTAAGTGTGGGAGACACACTCTTAGGCAAAGGAAAATGCTGGACAAAGACAGACCCGAGGCATTCTGCGGGCACAGAAATTGTGTTATTAAAATGCTAAGTGGAAGAAGGACACTATCCGTTTACGACTTCAAAAAAAGACCCTTGTGGATACCGCTGATGACGAATCAAGCAGAGACTTCTTATGGAAATGCACTGTCAATCAAAGAGAGGATAGTATAGAGGATCCAATATAATAGCCGACAAATCCTGGTACCAGCTTAGAGAAGTATTTCCCAGGATTTTACATGACCCCAGGAACTCCAATTTCGGACATCGGAGGCCATTTCCACATTAATTATCTATTTTCAAAACCATGTAAGTTTGCTCCTCCCCTAGCTCCTCCCACTCACTTCCTTCACTAAACAATAAGGTCTCCACAGAATCGGTCTACTATGCTGGTGTTGGCCAAGAATGACGTTCAAGAGGTTTATTCTGTCAACTGGAGTACAAGACCCCTGTTGCAACATTTCTGTATTCTCCTGGGGTCTTAGCCTGCTGTCTTTCAAGCAATAGGAAATGCCACAGAAGCAATGAAGCAGTGGGGCATTAAGATGGGCTGACAGCTGTCACACATTGCTGAGCAAGTTTCTGTCACTGCCGACAGGACCAGCAGAGGCCATCAGAGCTGTGCACTCTTTCATTTTCCTCATCTGAAACTTTCTGTCTCACACATCCCTTGTGCCCTGCAGTACCTTTTCGATCCTTCCACTTTCTAGCCAATAGGTCAATCTTTAGGGAAACCAACACTAAGGGGATTAGGATTTATCCCATTGACCTCCAAGACAGTTCTCATTTAACAGTCAAGGTTCTGAGAGAGCAGAGGATCCCAGCCTTCCATGATCTTGATGTCTACAAACAGTTTTCAGCTCTAGCCGCCACCCCAATACCAGCCAGAGTCAGGCCAACTCATAGCATCTGAAGAAGAGGAGCCAGAGATTTTCCAAAGATTGCTGGTAAATTCCAACGTCTATTCACAGTGCAAACGAAGGCATCGGAAGTGGTTCACAGACCAAGGTGGGTATTGGAGATACCAGTGGACCCCTTACAATCAAGAATACTGGGCTGTATCCAGAAGAGGTTCTGTGAACAGACCCAGAGTAGGGAATCTGTGCTTCAGAAAGATCCTAGGTGATGCTGATGTGCCTGGTTCAGTGACTATGCCTGTGGACCACTGAGTGAGAAAGAAAAACACCTTGGCAGCACTAGCTATATCATCACAGGCCTTGCTAGGTTTGGTGTTAAAAACAGAAAAAAAAATGCCTTGTCAAAAATCGCAATTGAGATGGGATGAAGTAAAACAAGAGACAGTGTTTTGTTCAAGTTTCTCAAAATATTTTATCCATGAGATAAAGATTTAGTATGGCTAGTAAAGAAGAACAAGGAAGAAAGGATAAAGACTCATTGCAAAGCAGAAGAGTGCCCCTTCCCTCCCTCCCTGCTCCTGGACTGTTGACAATGGAAAACCACAGCTTACATCAAAGAAGGTGCCTGCATGCTCCAGGATCAGCTGGTTGGAATCAGGCTTGTTTTTACAGTAGGTGACATACATCTGAAATTTGTCTGCCTAAAAAGAACAAAGACAACAAAAGATAAGCATCCATTGGGTCCTCCCGTCTTAGTCAGGGTTTCTATTGCTGTGATAAAACACCACGGTCAAAAATAAGTTGGGGGAAAGGGTTTATTTCATCTTATGACTTGTAGACCATCACCCATGGAAATCAGGTCAGGAACTCAAGGCGGGAACCTGGAGGCAGGAACTGAACCAGAAGCCACGGAGACAAGCTGTTTACTGGCGTGGTCCTCATGGCTTGCTCAGCCTGCTTTCTTATAGCACCCAGGAGCACCAGCCCAGGGTGGAACTGCCCACAGTGAGGTTGGCCCTCCCACATTAATTATTAATCAAGAAAATGTTCCCAGGCTGTCACAGGCCAATCTGATAGGAGCATTTTTCCAAATTGAGGTTTCCTCTTCACAAATGACTCTGGCTTGTGCCAAATTGACATAATGCTAGCTAACAGACTTCCTTTCTTCAGAATGCCTAAAAGGCCCAGCATGGACTTTACAGGGTCTGAATTCCTTATGAAAAGTGGCATGTGTTCTCCTGGCCCATGGATGCTTTTACCCTATTGGAATGAAGAAAAAGGCTGCTGAACAGAGGCTCAGTTTAATATCAGCCAGTGTTGGAAAGAAAGAAAAATAATAGCAGTTGTGAAGAATTTACTTATCGATTACCCTAACTTTAAATCACCAATAATTACGCTCTCTCTCTTGAAAAAGAACAAAGGCGATTGAGACAAATACAACAGGGTGAAAAATGAGCGAAGCTCTCAGAGGGAGGTCCGCTTATATTCCAAATGCATCCACTGGACGGAGTTTGGGAGCCTGTTCTCACCCCGACTTCCGGGAGTAAGGATGAGGGTGGAGGAAGAAGGAAGGGACACCCCCTCTCCTACCTTCAGGGTCTGGACAACAATTCTCCAAGAGAGTGTTACCTCAAGTCCCAGACTTACGTTTGGGAGAAAAGTCACTTCTTTCTTTCATGACCTCAGTTCTCCACTGAGAAAGGGAGATTTTGCCAACTACTTTTTCAGTTGGTAATGTCTTTTGAACACTTGGGATATCCTCTCCTGTAGGGCAGTGCACATGTGTACTCATGAGACGAGACTTCACTACGTGTTACGTATATCACATCACTTGGTCCTCAGGCCACCCCTAAACATCGAGGTTCAGAGCCATCCTAATCTGACCCGTGAGCAAACCGTGAGTCACTGCTTAAGTGACTTGAAATCCCCAAAGTTACAAGTGTCCAAGCCCAAAGCAACCAGGCTTCTTAGTTTTAATCAACGCCACTCAACATATTATAAGCAGTTCTTTCTACCCTTCATTCCTGGTCTGTACTCACACGTAACTGCAAACATAAAAAATGAGATAAATCTTGGCAGAAGGTGCATAGTTTACCCAACCACCAAAGGTTTTCTGAAACAGTTTTAGGGGCTTTATACCACTTAGGAGTTAGTCATAATTACTAAGAGACAATAAACTATACTTATTGATTTCAAAGAGAACCCCAAGATTAACAAAATCAACACAAAATGATCCCTTTTCAATAATATCCCTTTTTCAATCTTGCTTTTCTTTATATTGGCTGTGCAAGGCATCATAAATTATTTTGATCAGCATCTTTATGAGATGTGCACAAACTTACGCACTGGCACAAAGTAAGTTGGTAGCCTGGGACTTTGTGAAAACTAAAGTCGAGAGTCCATGCAGTGAAGGCCTGTCTGGGGGTCGGGCCCTGAGCTGTAGGGAAGCCTGGGCTATTCGGTATGTGTCAGTGGGCCTACTGCCTCTTACCTAAGATATACCCAGGTTTGAAATCTAAAACAAATCCACAGCCTTGTCCACTTCTAAGCATTGGTTCTCTAGACCATGACGGAATCCCGAAAAGCCATTTTGGGTACAGATTAGCACTCAGGAATAAATTGCAGAGCAGAATTCCTGAAGGATGTATAGTTGAATTTGGAGTCATAAGTGGACTCCCAGATGTCTCTGAATTCATATCCTTGAGTCTAAGCTCAGGATGCCGGGCAATGGGGATGCTACTGAAGTTTATTTTTCCAGTTTAGATAATTAGAGCCTGGTATATCAGGCCAATAACTTTGCCCATGGCAACTACATGCTCATCCTGTAAGTCAAAATTGGGATGGAGAGCGCAGGAATCTGTTCTCTACTAAGGAAAACAGTGTAACCAATAATTGGACAGATGGTACCTGCAAATTCTAACTTCTAAATCTACATCCTGGAGAAAGTAACTGGTGGACTGGGCTGCTACACGGGTAGTAGGTTTCTCTTACTCTCCTGACCTCATCATTTAGAAAGTTCTTAGAGAGTCAGAGGTGGAACTTAGGCTTGATTGACATCATAGACACCCCCAGGGATGGCTCTGCTCTCCAGACACGTACTATCTTTCAATACCTCTGCAGAACCCGGTCCTAAGAGAGACAGGGGACGACAACAATCCTGAGGCCAGACTTGGAGCAGTGACTCCAGATGTACCCCTGGAAGCATGGACAGTAGGGGAGGAATTTAGATTGGTTACCCAGGTGACAAAGCAGTGTCCCACATCCTCAGGCAGCTGCTCGTACTTCTCCAGCTCTTTGAGGAAGATGCTGCGAAGGGAGAGAAAGGCTGCATCAGATACCTCAGTATAGAGAACCCACGCAGAGGATTGTACTGGGGCCAATACAACAACCATGACTCAGCCACACCTGGACTGTGTGCTTCGTAAGCTCTTACGCTGGAACTTGTTCAATTAAAATTATGGTAATCGACTAACTAGTGCTACTTAAAACGGTTCCCCTTAGAGGGTCATGAATTTGACATGAAAATAGGTAGCCTTTAATTTGATCTGCAATTCCAAGTTTATTGTGTTAATTCAACTACTCTGAGCACACTGTAAATATTTTTTTTAAAAAAAGAAATATTAAAAAGAAAACTCAGAATGAATTCAAAGATGAGACGGAAAAAATTTAATCCTATACAGGCCTCTTTATAACGTTTAGCTTTCCTCTTCCACTGAGAGCAAGTATTGTCATACGGACATCTTTAGGGAAGACTCTAATGATGGGGGAGGGGAATCACAGAATATTTTAAAGAGGAATGGAATTACTGGCTTATCTGACATTGCAGGTGTCTAAGTCGTGGATTTTTTTCTATGCTAACAAATTACAAAGAAATGATTGCTCCGACTTTGAGTTAATGTATGAAATAATAGTCTTAGAGAGTTCTAACAAGCAAGCATTATCAGAATGAAATTTGCTTTTTAAAATGTACTCAAGATCTTTTAAAAAAAAATAATTATGAGGCCTTAGAAAAGCTTACTTCTGGGAGTGGGAAATGAGGCAGTCTTTACAAAGAGCAATCTGACAGGATCAGATTTGATAGGATCATCAAGGTCAAGATGTATGCATCTTTTCTGGAGACTTGGAATTTCTCCTTACCATTTATCTATACATATGAGATGACAGATACTCTAGAGCACTAATAACTATACCATTTATAATGGAAATATGGTCGGTAGAGAACAAAATCCTGGGGCTATGGCGTATCCACAGAACCGAATACTTTGTAGGCATATCTTCTCACCCCACCCCCACAAAAGGCAGCACTTACTCTATCTCTTCATATGGGAGATCTCTTAACAATCAAAGTGGAAATAGTGAGGGGTGGGACAAATGTATAGGAGATCACGCTGTGCAAGCAGGAAATATGTATTCTATTTCTAACCCATAGAGAACCAGGTGAAGAAACGGCGGAAACTGAGACTTCTCAATGTTAACTTTTCTGTTTAATTTTAATTTAAAAATTTAACGGATGCATACCTTAAAAACTAAATGAAAATATCTTGCATTAGCCCATTACTTACCTCCACCATCAGGAAATAAAGTTCATTTTGATCTGATGTATTCTGTATGGTTACCATTATTTATATACCTTGGCAGTTTCTTACAATTGATTATTAAGTAGTTACAAATGTTATGCATGTTGTTTATGTTTTCAATGATATAGGGAGATGTTTTGGTGGTAAAAATAAGTATGTGTATAACTAAAAAACATCTGCAGAGCAAAAATGTGAATAATGATTAGTAGGACTGTAGGTGCTTTTTTTCTTCATCAGTCTGTAATTTAAAATTTTGTTTACAATACATGGCAATGAGTAGATTAATAAAATAAGACAGGCATTTAAAAACTTGAGAAGCTACCAGAAGAACTCACTTAGGTAACAATCTTTCTCCTAGCAAGTCTGAATTTTAGAGTTGCTTAAACCGACTCGTGAATCAAGAACAGTTACGAGTGCAGTTCGGGCTTTAGAAATGCAAACACACAGGATCAAAATCAACACAGTGTCTGTCGTGTCTGCTCTCGCCCTCAACAGACGGCAGGTACACATCTCATATACATTCTAAAACAGAAATCTGAAAAAGTGCTAAGGACTGCTAGAACTAAGGATCAAAATTAGCTCAAAGCACAAAGGGAAAGACACATTTTAGTCGCATCAAGGCAATTAGGCCTATCCTTGTGGATATAGGTAAGACGATGTGTGTGTGTGTGTGTGTGTGTGTGTGTGTGTGTACGTGTGTGTGTGTGTGTGTGTTTCATATCTTTTAGTCTCTTGAACTGAGTTCTAATATATGTTTATTGTGTGGCCCCCATCACAGGGAACACAACACAAGCATTATGTCTTCTGAAGTGACTTTTCATAAAGTGTTAGATAGTTGACATAAGGTGATTCTATACATTGGCATTTTATATGAATCTCTGAGAAGACATGGAGAGGAACTCAGTTCTAAGCCATGATGTGCTTGCACAGTGCCTAGAGGAGGGGCTAGAACATCCAGGCAACTGAGTAAAGAAAATCTGAGCTGTTTTAAAACAATGGACTTACAAACTAAATAAGTATCTTAAAGAGTGAATGACCTGGGGAACTTGGAGCAAGAGAGGGGAGAATCTGGAGCCCAGAACCTGGGATAGCACACTCGGAATGTAGGATGCTTCCAGGCCCTCACTTCTGTGTGGATCCTAACACTCTGGCTTCAGTCCTCTGAACTCTGAGTCCTCTGCCATGCAAAGCTGCGGGATACACTCTGGATCCTAACACTCTTTGCAGAGTATATTTTGTTCTTAAAGCTGCAGACACCAGAGTAACACGGAGCTCTTCCCTTTCTGGGACGTCTAACATCAACTGGCCAGGCTACTTCAACATCCATTTTAAGTACACAGTGTTAACTGTAGCTATTGACCTGATTCAAAATGAAGATAATGGTATAATTTTATTTAAAGATCCTAATAATTTAACCAAAGTAATATTTTTTTGTGAAAAATATTAGCAAAAAATAAAACAAAAAACCCCACAAAAATGTACAAGAAGATGTTTTGTTTAAAAACCTCAGGAAATGAAAATATTTGCTGAACTAAATGCATGGTAAGATTCTATAAGACCTTTCTGTGGAATAAAGACATTATATATCTATTTGAGAATCCTTATAAGATACTGAAGTCTGAGGAAATGACTAAACCAAGACACATGTTTACTTTTTGGGTAAGAAATAGTAAGTTTGTAAAGAAAAGAATACCTGGACTAAGTGGTAAATTCCAGGGCTGTTACCAAGGGCTAAGGTTGGTGGTGGGGGATATTGATAATCAGGAATATGAAACCATTTGCTTCTAAAATTTGAAGGTCATGAAGAGGACAGATTAAGTCAGTGTGACCAATATCACTCCACCCTTCACTGAAGCATGTTTAAACTACAGCCCAATAGCTGGCAAGGCTCCCGCAGATGCTGCATGCTCCCCTGGTTGTTCTGCAGCAACACCGTGGCCCTCACCACGTTCCTGACTGCAGGTAGCAAATTGCGGAGGCATGAGCAGAGCTTGAGCAGAGCAAGGGGCACAAGATTCTGCACGAACAACTGGGGCTCTTTTAGGGAGGACTAAGACTTCTAAAGACTTGTCAAAACCTAAGCAATGCCATCACTTGTTAAACTATTATGATACAAAGCATTATGCAGAATTTGGAGGAATTCTGGGAAATGACACTGCTGGCATTATTGATAGAACTCTCCCGGGGTTTTGCCAGGGATCCAAGTGGGCCAGTACCCCCCTGAGCGTCAGTTTGCTCCTCTCTCCATCATTCTGGATTATAGCCTCACTGCAAGGCTCGCAGCCTTGCTAGGTAGGCTGGATGTGACGTTCAAAGTTGATCGTGCATCCCAAGGTAGAGTGGTTGGAGCCCTTGTGTACACATGCACATACTTGCTGGAATGTCAAGGAGAGTGAGAAGGGGAAGGCTGTGGCATGGGTTAGAGGAACAACAAACAGCACACATAAACTTGAAGGCAGGCGTCCAGGACACTGCTTCCTGGTGGAGCCAGGCTGCATTTCTGTACTCATACCAGGGAGCTAGAGTTGAAAGAATCACTAGATTGTGCAGATTCACAGCCCGAACTTAAGAGGCTGCCGGGGCTAAGATGTTAATTAACACAACAGATAGTCCTGGGTACAAGCAAACAAGGGGGGGGGGAATTAGTCAACAGTTTCCTCACCACTTGGTTACCTAGGCTGAGCATGAACTCTTGTCTCTGTCTCTTCATTTAACTCTAGAAACTTTAGTCTGGGTGAAGGGTGGGCAGAGAGGCGCGATACCCAATCTCAAACACGAAAGCAAGCATTGCTGCAGAGTGTGCTTTCCGACACTTCTTCACTGTGGGTAACTCACGTGATTTAGATGAATTCGCCATTGTTTGCACGTGTTACACCACGTAGTGTTGAAGTAAGGTAAAACATATAAAAGAACTTGCCATTCAATGTTATTTAGCTCTAGTAAGATGTTGCTTAGCAACAACGCAAGGGAGCGACAAAATGTGCACAACTGGAAGGAACATGACTGTGAGGCACCCAAGTTCGAGCGCATCTTTGTCTGGGTCCTCGTGTGCAGCAGCCTCAGTGCTGGAAGCTTACAAAAACACGAATGACAGCATCAAGATCACAGCCATCTTTCCATCTTTCCCTAGGCTCTGCTTAAGGCTGGAAGTTATCCTTAGACTGAGGGTTTGGGACCCAGGAAAGTTCACAGGCTTTTGCCCTTCCCTTTTCCCCAACATCCGGGTGTTAATAAAATGACGCCTGTATTCTTTTCTGGGCCATGAGTCGGTCAGAGCAGGTCAGAAATGTGCCAGTTTCCATAAAACAAGGGGGCAGAACTAGATTATTATTAAAGTCTCCTTTGAGCTTTTCCATTGGGCATTTCTGTGATTTCTGGTCAAAGGAACACGACTAAAACCACAGGCATTGGTGGTGGTGGTGGGGGGTGCGCACAGAAAATGTACACTTTAAGCAAGGTTGCCAGTGGAAAAAGTAGGGGCAGCCTGCGGGTTGCCCCAGGCAAGAGCGGCACAATCTTTTTCTCTCCGCTTGGGGGAGCCAGTGCCTCACCAAAAGCTGTACTGTCAGCCCATTTCGCTTCACGAAGTAAACCAACTTATATGTGGCAAAAAAGGAGGGAAGACATAGACCCAAATCCAGACAAACGTGTGTGTGTGTGTGTATGAGGACATGATGACATGATATATATTCTCTCTCTCTCTCTTGCATATGAGAAAACACGTTTTGAAAACCACCCCTTGCGTATGGCTCCTGAGGTAGAGCTTCTCCCAGAAGCCCAGTTTTCAGCATCTTTCCCTCCTCTTCCCATTGTGCCCACTCCACATCTCTTAACAGGTCAGTCTACACCCCTGCAGCTCACTACACCCCATACCACCACTCCTTTATCCTTCCTTCTCCCCCAACTTCCTTTCCTTCCTCCTGCCCACCTACCCACTCTTCTTCCTCATTTCTACTCTGTCTCTGCAGTTTGGTTTATTTTCCCATCTGGACAGACCCCTCCCTTATTTGACTCAGATTATCTCCACGGGCCACCTCCTTTCTCCCTCAGTCTCAGAGACACATCTGTGAGCACCTAACAAAAGGGCCAGCATCCATTCCCGGCCGCCACGATCCAGGGTGGCTTTGAACCTCACTCTTACAAACTCTTTCCCATCCTGCCTGTTAGGCTTGTTACCCCGCCTTGGTGGGCACTTGTTTAAATTGTCCCTTTCCATCACAGAAGCCATCTCTGCCTGTAAAATCTCTCTTTTAGTTCTATCTCAAATGCCCCCTTCTCTCTTAACGCTGTCTGGCTACTCCGTTGGACACCCCCGTCTTCACTCTTTTGAACTGGTAGTTTTGCCTTCCTCATGACTTCTCAGAACTTTCTGCTTTTCACGACAGGTCAGAGACTAGACTAGAGTCACCATGGATAGTTTAATTTCCTAACAGGAAACGGTCGGACACAAAGAAGAAACTCTCGGAAGATGATCAGAATATGGCTCTGGCCAAGTGTGGCGGCCCACACCTTTAATCTCAACCCTCAGAAGGTAGAGACAGGGGAGTTGCTGTAATTTTGGGGCTGGCCTGGTTTTATTACTTTTAAAACATCCAAGGGTACATAATGAGATCATGTCTTTTAAAATCAGCAGTCAGCACTTAACAGCTCTCCTGGCATCATAGAATTCTCCCAGCCTGGTCATCAGCACTTCTGTGTACCCTGGCTGCTCCTGGCTGACCCTGGCCAAATCCTAGATTCCAGACATGCCTACAAGGAAGGAGTGCAGTATATGGGGGCAGGGGTGGGCTACTGGCCTTGGTTGTTGGCCCTCAAACTTGCCCTTACTGAAAACAGATTTTTTTAAAGGTTGTTACTATAGAGTTGTGGGACCCAACTGATGCAGCTGTAGAATAAATAGGCGGAGATGTTCCTTAAATAGTTAACTGTGAATTAAAATGTCTGGCCTTGATGGCCACACTGGGCAGCAAGCACCACAATGTCTAAGGAGTAGGGGGCAAGGAGAGAAGACGGAAGAGATTGTTGTTTACTTCCTGGAGTCCATGTCTGATCAAGAGGAGAGTGTGTGTGTGTGCGCATGCACGTGTGCGTGCATACATGCATGTATATCTGTGTGAATGTGGGACTCTGGCAATGCATTGCTTCTCTAGTGTCAATCTTTTTGCTATAAAAGAAGAGAGTCAAACCTAATAGTTGAGAGGACTCTCTGGACCCTCACAGTACAGACTGCATAAAAATGATATTTTCAAACCCATATGAATATGACTAAATCTCCAAATAACTAAAAAGGAAAAAACCAGAAATGGAATTTAACTGAAAGATAAGTATTTTAACAAGAAGCTGTCATTATCGAAGCTGAATTATCTAACAAGGAAAAGTGAAAACAATTATTTTTTTAATTACAAATTTTAGATTAATCAAAACTTTACTCTTTGGAGGATCTATTTATAGAACACACTCTTTTGTCTAAGTGTTCCAGAAGGCTTAGCAAAATGCATTGGAAACAGGCACAGGTTCTGTGCAGACAGCACAGTCATTATCTCTTATTTGGCTGTATAAGAAGGGGATGAAGTGCAGTGGGGGGAGTCGAGGGCAAGGCTCCCATCCCACTTCACCTTCTAATTGGGATGAAACTACTGCTTTTAGGTACTATGTCCTGCATATCCTTTAGAGAAATAGAGAAAGCAGGGTGTCTCTGCTTAACATCTGCAAAGACAAAGCTTCTTTAGGCAGACCCCTCTCACTTGAACACACATACAACTAATCTTGGCAGTCATTTTTCAGAGACACCATTTAGCTGGATCAATAGTAACTGGCTGAAATGCAATGTCTTCACCATACAACCTTTGGTCCAGGTACCAATTTCCCAGTGATACAGATGATTATGCCACTAAGGTGGGTCTGGCCACTGTCAATCCTTTCTCTGAATTAGTCTCCCATAGTCCTCCCTCCTCTCCCCGGGCTACAGACCAGTCATAAGAAGAGTACATTTCTCTGATGGACAGCACTGAATTGCTATGAATAAAACATAAACAATTGGAGTGAAACAGAGCCCCTGACATACTCAGGCTAAAAACCGATCATTTCAGAGAAGTGCAGTATCCCTAAAGAGTGAGTGGATAGGTGTTATAGCAACTGCATGTCTTCCTGCGAAGAAGCTCCCAGGAAACTCCTTCATTTAGAAATCCCATTCTGCTGGTCTAGGCCCTTTGGTAGTAATGCTGGGGGGGGGGGAGAGGCATATATAGGAGCTTTTCTCTGTCCTGAGATGTTCACAAGCAATTAGTCAATTATGACTTGAATAACATCAGTTACAAGTTTTCAAGATGTAATTTTATTTTTTAGCCCGTCCGTCCGTCTGTCCATCTGTCCATCCATCCATCAATCCACCCACTCACCCACCCACACATTCATTCATCTGCCCACGCACCCACTCACCACCCACCCACCCCACAACTATTTACTGTAAATTTTATGTGGTACCAGGTTCATGGTATCAGGTATTGAATAAATAGAGAATGTCAATCGTTTATAATCCTGGTATTTTCTAAGTTTGGCCAATTACCATTTTATATTTATTTATTAGACTTTAGAATTATTATGTTCTCTCTACTAATCAAAACCTGTGTGGCTTAAGTAGAATGCACACAGCACAGTAAAACCCTAGCCCACAGCTTGATATTCTTGGATGTTCCTTCAAATTATTGATAATTTAAAACATTAATTTCTTTTAGTCAGTAGCCTTCTAAATCTATGATAGAGTTCCTTAATTTAAATGTAGACATACAGCAATACAGAATTATTACGAGTATCAGTTATTATGTCATACTGCAACACAGTGGCTTTGCTGGCCAGCTAGTAGGATGCAGGATGCACTGTATAAACACTGAGCAATCCTTGACTACGATGATGTCCTAGGCTATCCCTGAGCCCTCGATTTCCTGCTGCAATCTCCTGAGTGCTGGGATCATAGGCACGAGCCACTAACCTCTGCTTTCATTTTTGTTTTTATTCTCTTTTCCCTTTCTCTTCTGCCATATTTGTCTTCTTTCTCTCAAGTTTCACAAAATGCTGCTCACTCAACTACTCATTTGTTCAGGTACCTGATTTTTATAATATTTATTGCTTCTAATTTACCATAGTCAAGGAAAAAATATAACCATGAGGCAAAGAGGCTGCTGGGGAGGACAAAGAGATGTTGCTATGGGAAGAAAGCAGTTTAATCTTTGCAACATTGTTTAGTTGCCCAGGGCTGGCTTTCACATTTGCTTGGTTCTTTATAGTGTTCTGAATAGGTAGTAGTACCCTTAGCAGTGCTGCTGGGAAAAGTGTCTACTCCCCACTACCTTCACAGAGTGCAGGTTTCAAATGCTTTAATTTGAACTTAAAAAGAATCTGTCAGAACTACATTGTGTAAGCTATAGGTAGGGTTACAGCTATTTAGAGAACTATAAAACCATTTACCATGGATCGCTAGGGCGACACCCTGAAATCAGAATAAGAAGCAGAGTGGAGCTAGGTATTTTGCTATTAACTATTCAGTTTTAAAGTGAATATTCTTTCCCCTTGATTTCACAATAGCAGAGTTCATAAGCAGCACACGCTGTGGTGTCAGGATGTCCATATTAGCTGGTGTATTTGTGAGATTGGTTAATGACATTCAGAGACCACAGTCAAACAAATAAAGTGATGTGCTCTACCCTCTGCCAGTCTGAGACTTCTCAGATATCCTGGAGGAGGTGGGGTGATGCTGGGCTCAGATGATAGAATTTGGGGTCAATGGTCAAGAACAGATTTATTAGAGTCTTATTAATGACTGTCATGAAGACAAAATACCGTGTCTAGAGACTTCCAGGCTAACCAAATAAGGATGTTTAGGATGGGTGAAGAAAGAGTGGGAATTTTAATCAATAAGAGGCAGAACACATGCGACTTCAGCCCTGAGTTTCCAGACAGGTTAGCATGTGTTGGGCCCCCAAACTGCTACCTTGACAGGGATGCGTCCTCACGAGATGAACTCTCCACCCCTTTCACACATACTCGTGCTCACCTGGAGGTCATTCTTAGCATAGAGCTGTGGGGAGGCTTCATGTTCCAGAGTGGGATGTCCAATAGGGGAGCCATTTTTCACTTACGACTACTTAAATGTATTGAAATTAAGAACAATACAAATTGAGATTCTTAGCAGTTGAGTAGCTACACATATGCCCCGGGCTACTGTGTTTGACAATGTACTTCCTACCTCTGCTGACAGCACCCTGGACAGTGTCATCAAGCCTTGCCTCAGGATGGTTCCCTACTTGTGCACATGGTTTCCTTGGGACTTGTGAAGCTGTCTTGTTACCTCCAGGGTTTCTGTCTCAGCTCACCCAGTCCCAGAACTAGCCTCACCAGTTTTCTCCGCTGCAGACTCCCGAAGACTCCTGCTCAAGGACTTTGTATCACATTTCCCCCTGTATCTCAAGGTTCTCTGTACTTGAATTTTAGAAACTAAGTTATTTTTACCAGTTGGGCATACATATTCTTGCTTGACCATCTACTAACAGCAACTATGTTTAGCAGGCAACATAAAGGGTCCTTACATCAATCTTGGAGTTGGAAAGACGGGCTGTGAGGAGTTAGTGTTCTAGGATTCTACTTCAATGAGAACAGAGAGGTGATTAATGATGTCTTCTATAAGTTATCAAGAAATGTGATGCGCCAAATATTTTGGTATATCTATACATATAAGTGGTTGAGGGTAAGGGTGATGGGATAGTCAGAATGGAGGAACTAGCTTGAGACAAAAGGTGAACAGAATTTGAAGCCGAGAGACCACAAAGGATGGTTAGTCCCAGGTGAATGCTGAAGTCAGGATTTCCACAGCCACTCTTGCTTTCTCTGTGCCCTGACAACCATGCTGACTGAGCAAAGGAGAATGCGGTCTGCTCCTGTGAGAACTGGAAAAGGGCACCACAGAATGATTCCTTCTCCTTCCACTAAGAACTTTGTACCATTGTGGAGACAGAGTAAACAAGAAACTAACTAAGATCTGACTGAATACAAAAGACCGTGTCAGGAAAAACAGCAGGCTTACCGGCGGCTTTGATCCACGGCTGGGCAGTCAGATGCCTGGCATTTACACCCTCAGTGTGCCCAATGGAACCCCCCACCAACATACTTGTTATGGAAGTCGTAGATCTCCTGGATGTTGCCAAAGATGATGTGCTCTTTGTTGAGGATCCCAGGGGGTATCTCCTCCACACCGCTGGTCATTTCCCACAGGTAGGTCTGTAAGACAGCGCTAGAGTCATCACTGGCAAGCATGCCACGAGAAACCAAAATAGAAGAGGCCCCTCCACCATGTGATTGCATATGAAGTTCACAAGGTGAAGTGTTTAACAAGTGGAGCAGAGAGAAAACCTGGCCACTCCATCACTCCGAGCCTCAGCGTGGCCATGCACTAGTCTTGTTATTAATTAAATCTGTGTCACGGTTTGTATTTTGAAATGAAGTGCCTGAATACTCCCCTTCCCCATTTTTTTTTAAATTTTTTAATTTATTTTTTGGTCTGGGTCTAGTTCCAGCTTGAGAAAAGTGTAGACCTTCTTTTCCAAAGCACCTTAAATTCCCACGTATTTGCCTTTGACTCTGGAAGATCTCCCCAACTGCATTTTTACTTCTCAGCAGAATGGCAAGAGTGCTGGGCTGCTCTCAAGGAGTTGCCAGGAGTCAGCATGCCTCTTCTGCACCAGGGCTGGAAACCAATCACTGTAAGACTTACCTCCAAGCACTCATGTAAGTCCCTCACATAAGCCTTCTCCGTCTGGAGCAGTTCTGCCATTATGAATCTAGGAGGAAACAAGTGGGCTTTCAGTTGCTTGTACACACATTGCTTCCTCACCCCGGCACTTGTGACTCCACTTTACCAGTGAAACCCTTCCCTCTCCTGAGTCATTCTCAACCAGGTCATTTGCTCTCCATCCCTGCTCCATGTCTGCACTCTGCTGGTTCCACACTCTTCTGCTTTTCCGCTCATTTCTATAGTGCTGATATGCAAGCACTCCCAATTGCATGTGTGCACAGGCACGTGTGTACAAGATATGGGACCACTCACACTGCCAACTTGTGCACAGGCATGTGTGTACAAGATACGGTACCGCTCACACTGTAGCGCAGCAGTTAGACAATCTGGACCGCAGTTTCCTGATCTCTCTTACAGCGCCCAGAATGCTGTCTGCTCAGTGCTTCATAGACTTACACTGAAGTAGCTCAGTACTCAGATTAAACAGGTGCCAGGACAGGCAGAGATGTCCAACACATCACTGAGCTCAGGGCTTTACAAAGTTTCTGTGAAGAACCAGGTTATATTATGGGCTCTTCAGTCTCTGGCACAGCCACTCACCACAGATGCTGTAACATGAGAGGAACCACAGAGACAAGTGCAGATGTGTTCCAATGAAACCAGGCCACTAAAAGTAATACGTCTCCCCATACGTAGTCTCTGCTTGATTTCCTCAACCAGTTAGTATATAAGAATCATTTTTAGATTATAGAACTATATAAAAAAGAGGATGGTTCCAGTTTGGTGTGGGCCACAGTTTGCTGACCTCTGACCTTGGCTGGTCCTATTCAGTATTTAGGCAGTACCTTCAGTGAGATTTATTTGCATCAAAAATCTATGGGCACAACACTGGCATGCTCAATATTAATTCGTAATGTTAAGTGATTGATGCTCTTCAGGCTCCTGTGAACAGAAGTTTATACTTCACCTTTTACCCTCCAAAGACAGGGTTTCTGTGTGTAGTCCTGGCCTTCTTGAAACTCACTCTGTAAACCAGTCTGACCTTGAACTCAGGGATCTGCCTGACTCTGCCTCCTGAGTGCTGGGACTAAAGGTGTGTGCCACCATCACCTGACCATCACCTAGTTGTGCTCTGTATCTTTAAGGAAAGGACTCCCTCCTTGGACCCCTAAAGAACATAGTGGACTTGAGCATGTATGGTGTATGACTTCATTATTGTGCATCTATTTCACCTTTTCTCTCCATAATTTCTACTAGAAATAGTGCTTCTTAGCTGGTGTAGAATAAACTAATTTAGTAAAAACTATGCATTTACACATTTATCTTACATTTTCAGTATCAGGTTTTCATACAGTTCATGCTGAGAACTCCTATTTTCAGGTGTTTTATCACATGAAAAATTTGAGAAACTATATCCCCAAGGTGTGTCTTTTGAAAACATGACCAGAAATCCTGTGTGGGCAGTATCTTTCAGGCAATCTTCATCTTGGTGGTTTTTCCCTAAAGCAATGTCTCACTCTAACGGTGGCTGTCTGCTAAAGGATTGATTTAAAGACTTTACTTTTGCAGAAGTCAATTAGCCACTCTCTTCTCTTTCTTCCTCTGTTGGGAGAGTGGAAAGAGTGTGAATATTGGAGTAAACAAGCAGGAACTGAATTACGGGTCTGTCAATCACTAGACATAAGATCAGATTCTCTAGACCACAGCTGACCACCCAGGACTGCTGCAAGGATTAAGATGGTGTGAGAAAAGTGCCTGCTGCAGAGGAGCCTGGGAGATGCTCAGAGGTTAGGTCTGTAGGCTGCTGTGGAACCAGGGAAAATCTGATGCTCAGAGGTTAGGTCTGTAGGCTGCTGTGAAACCAGGGACAATCTGATGCTCAGAGGTTAGGTCTGTAGGCTGCTGTGGAACCAGGGACAATCTGAAGCACAGCGGGCACTGGGAAGACACCTTTGGTTTCTGCATTGGTTTTCCTTTCTTCTTGTTCTTTCTTTCCTACCTGTTTCTTCTATGCCAACCTTCTTTACAATACATTCCTACACTTTCTCCACTGTCCCAGAAAGAAGTCAGGAGAGCTGGCCAAATACAATTCTCTCCTTGGCTTCTCTGTTATGGCTTGAACTGCATCCCCCAGAATTAGTCTATCCAAATCCCTCAGATCTATTGGAAATAACCATTGCAGTACAGAGTAGGATGGGTCTCGATCCAAAATGGCCAATGTCCTTACAGAAGGTGAGATTTACACACTGGCATAAATATTCAGGAAGACTGTCAAAAGAATATGAACATTCCACTAACAAATTAGGGGAAGGGCTTGGAGCAGATCTTTTCCCCACTACCCTCAGAGAAAACGGAACCTCCTCACTCCTAGGTTTCAGCTCTCGGGCTTCAGGACAAATAAGTTTCTATTGGTGAAGTCACCCAAGTTGTGGCTCTTTGTTACATAGCTCTATAACAACACAACCTCACACAAAAGACTCCGACTCTGCACACCAGCACTTGTTTCTTCAGGCTTAAGGAAGCTGTAACCCCCTTTTCATTTTGATAACATTAACTACTTAATCCCAGACACATTGGTTTCTTTCGAGCATCACTCAGACTATAATAAAATATTCTTTATAAAGCTCCTCCCATGATCTCTGCATAGGGGTGATTTTTATACTCTCAGCTTAAAGAAAATAAAATATCAAGATATTGTAAGATTGACATAGCTCATTCTTCCTGTGTTCAAGGCCCTGTAGTTCTTGAATGTGAAATATGGATCAATAACCACCTCCTAACCAACCAATCAGGACAGCAATGTGTTTTTGCCTTGCTGAGGTCAAGATTCACTGAGACTGTATCCTTAAGGGGTAGGATCTAGGATCCCTGTGGGTACCCCAATCTGCAACTGTTCAAGTTCCTTCTGTAAAATGGCATAGTATACGCATATAACTTACACACATCTCCATATACTTTATATAACTTCTAGATTACTTATACCCAAGACAGTGTAAGTGCTACACAAATAATTGCTATATTATTCTGCTTAGGAAATAATGACACAAAAATAGTCTGCGCATGTTCAGTACAGGCAGTTTTTCTCCTGAATATTTCCAACCCAGGGCTAGTTAAATGGGAGGATGTGGGACTCATGAATATAAAGGACTGGCAGAACTTAGAGAACAGAGCAAGTATATAATGATAAACTGGTCCTAGCTCTCTAAATGGATTCTGGCCCTAGCCATTCTTATTCTGAGAAAAATAGGATTCAATACATGGAAATCTCAGGCAACTTCAGATTCTTCCATAATGTTTGAATCTTAGCATCCTCTATCTCGCTGCCTCTTATCCCTATGGGCCAACTGTGACATAGGAGTAAACTCAGGTATCAACTTTACCTCTGACCTCTACAACTCACTCTCAAGGCCAAATTCAGGGTGCATATTCCTTTCCATTTAAAATATTATTCACCAGGCAAAGACTGAAATCCACATATAAACCAGATGCAGAGGTGGGGGAGGAGAGACACTGAACCCCTTCCACGGCACCTTATTTTTTCTGGCCCAAGCACATCCCTAAAACACAAGTAACAAAACCAATGCCATCAATTGTTTTTCCTTCCTTTCTTCCTTCTTTCCTTCTTTTTCTCACTCTCCCTCACTCCCTTCTTTCTTAGTTTCTTTCTTTTTTTTTTTTTAAATGTAACTCTTCCTGTCTTAACCTCCTGAGTGATGGCATGAGAGCTATGTGCCACTGTATTCAGCTATGGGCTTTATTTATTACATAATTTTGGGTATCTTCTTGTCTCCCAACTAAGGTTTCAGTTCCAGATCCAATAATATTCCATAAACGTCCCTTGCACAACTGTGGTATCCTTGTTACTCTGGGAACCACTGGTTTATATAAGAAGGTATAAAATAATCATATCACTGAAGAGTTTATACTCTAGTTAGTGAGACATGACCACAGAATAAGTAAAAGAATAGATGTTCAGAAAGGAATGGAACAAGGGCGGCAGGGGATGTAGTAGGAATTCATGAAAGCATGTGGTATGAGCTGGACTTTAAAGGATCAATAAAGTGAAAAAGGGGGGACCAAATAAAACCACCCCCCACACACACAGAGAGAGAAAGAGAGAGAGAGAAAGAGAGAGAGAGAGAAAGAGAGAGAGAGAGAAAGAGAGAGAGAGAGAGAGAGAGAGAGAGACAGAGAGACAGAGAGACAGAGACAGAGAGAGGAGAAAAGAAAAAACAAAACCAAACCAAGAGGAGAGCGCTAGGCTGGAAAACTGCATGAGTAACTGCATTTAACATCTTGCCAATGAGGGAGTCAGTGACAGTGGCCTGTCTAAAGTGTGTCACGTGACCTGGGATGCACTCTGAAATAAAACTGACTTAGGTGGGGCCAGATGGTGGGTGTTGAGTCTGATCATTATTCAGAGGGTAACAGGAAACCATCTGAAATTGGAGCTACTGAGAGACACTGGAGGGAACCATGGTGTATGCAATGATGAAGAGGCAGAATTCTGGTTCTATTTATTACACACTGATCTCAACCTTGGGGAGAGTTGCTTAGCTTCCCTGCTCTGATTTCTGTTATGTGAAGTGGTTTGGTTTGGTTACTGTTGAGTTCTGACACTGTGAAGTAAAATTTGATGTTGCAAGGAATAGGTGCTTCCAGGGAAGCCCCTGCTACATGAAGAGCACTTGGGTTTAGCAGGGAATGGAGAGGCTGAGAGATCTCCAGTGAGTCTCTCTCCTCAGCGGCCATCCCCACATCTGCAGGTAGACCAGATGACACTGTCACAGGGATGGGTAGCAGGGAAGAGTAGGAAGAGCCTGCTCGCTGCAGTGGGAGTTCCACCCCCCCCCCCACATACTCTTTCTTCCGAGCCGACTTCCGCTTCTCTTCATTGACCTCATGGTTAGCGTCCCGGAGCTTAACCTCACGATCCGAAAGGCTTGCTGGGATGATGTCCAGTTCTAGGTCCTTGTTATCCTGCATGAGAAGTGTCAAAGAGGCCAGGTCACCTTGGTGAGGTCTTAGGGAAGCGGTGTAAACAACCTCATGGAAGATGACGAGATGGGGGGGGGGTCCCACAAAGTCCCACCCACAAGCCTTCTTCATAGGGTAATTCTTGCTTTCAAGTTAAAAAAAAAAAAAGCAAAACGGTATAGGATGTTGTGGCCAAACATTTAGTGCTACTATCTGTAGCTACAGACATTACGTATCTGATTATCTGATTTCCAGACCTCTGGTCTTGATTACATCTAAACAGAAACTAGCCAGAATTGGTTCTTCATCAATAAAATAAATGTGAAACAGAAATACAGGAAAACACTGAAAACCTCTCATTTGTCAAGAGAAAATAACTTTTTTCTTAAAAAAAAAAAAAAAAACAAGCAGTTTCCTGTGGAAACAGGAGAAGAATACCCAGTCAGTGACTAAACCCTGTTGCTCGTCCCTGCTAGCTTAGGCCATCATTGGTATTGTGTATGATGGGACCCCACCACACGCACACAAAAAACCCTCACTGCTGGGGAAGGGGAGACATTATGAGCCTCAAATTTTAGTGGTTTGACCACTTTACTCAAAGCTGCTCTGCCTCAGCCCAGGGTTGTTTAAAGATATATGAGTTAGAACTCCTAGGATTAAGTGATAGGCTGGATTTAGCTTTTTAATTCATAGGTCACTGACCTCTA
The DNA here is from genome assembly GCF_014885135.2 of Alexandromys fortis. NCBI lineage: Eukaryota > Metazoa > Chordata > Mammalia > Rodentia > Cricetidae > Alexandromys > Alexandromys fortis. The sequence continues at coordinate 3,999,125 of NW_026067991.1, forward strand.
TTATAAAAAAGAGATTAGAAGTCAGTTTTCCTTTGTTTCATGGAACTTCGTACCTTCTTTCAGTTGAAGTGTCAAACAGCCTTAGCACAAACTGTGACCCTTATTCCTGAGGTCCATTTGCATACACGCTAGGGACTCTAATCGTTGGCTCATTAGCATAATTGGTTAGACGACAGTGCTGATGAGATCAAGGTAAAGGGTTTAGTCCTCAGAGCCAACGGTTAACTACACAGGAAAAATATAACCAAACCAAACCTCTGCTTTGTATTCATAGGTCTGGCTCCTGGCTAGCCAATTCTGCAGTACTTAGATCATGGGTGTGTGTGTGGGGGGGGGGGTTGAAATGAATGGATCAGTAAGAGTCCCCGAAACCTATTTAAAATGCACGAGGTTCATAGGGTTCACAGCTCAGAAATGTGCTTCCTCAATGAGGTTAGCGGTACTGAGGGAGAAAAGGGAAGGAGTTCCGGCGGACAGCACCTGATACGCACCTCCGTGTTGACTCCCAGGGCTTTCTCCAGGGTGTACCGGTACTTGCCCATCCTCAGTGAGAAATCTCGGTAGTGCTTGTCCACTGTGGTCACCCATTTCCTTATCTCTGTGGCATGGATGTGGCCCTTTTCCACAAAGCTGTCCGCTAGCTGGATCAGAAGTTTCACCTTCTCCTTCGTTTGCTGCCCAAGAGATGGCCTAACATTACTGGATCACATTATTCTCAGGCCCCTTTGCCCTAAGCCCCCCTCTGCTCTGCCCAGAAGCCATAGGTACCTCAGCTGAGAACTGGCTTTGCACGACAACTTTGTCGCTTACCTTTTGGGGAGCCTAGAGCAAATTATTTAAATCTCCCGTGCTCTGTCAGTTCCTCTACACATAGGAATCATAATAGTACTGCTTCATAAAGTTACCACAAACATTAATGGGCCAACACTGTCTACTGCCTAGACTATGCCTGGAGCACAGCAGGAGCGCACAGGGGCCACTGTAAGAACCCGGCTGTGGACCACTGTCTTCCAGGCAGGATGTGGCCGCACCCTCTTGGACAGCCAGCAGCTGTGATGGCCTAAAGGAAAACTGTACAAGATTGAGCCTATTGACCTTCCATCATGGAGGATGGGTAGGGCTCCAGAGACCCTACCCTTCCCAAGGATTTTAGACAGTTAAAGGTCATTGGGAGAAGGATTCACAAGGCCATGCCAAGTCTAAAAGACACATAGCAGTTGCTGGGATCAGTGCCATTTCCTTCACTGGCGTAGTGGCCTGTTATTTTTCCACAGTCCTGTAAGTAATCCTTCACATATGTTCCTATTGAGCGGAACTGTTTCTTTAGTTCATCTCCCTGGTACCTTATCTAGGTGATAAGGCATTTGCTCACGTCTCCAGAAAAGGTTCATTCAACTAGTTAAGTCAGAGATGTTAGCCATTGCTATTGATGTGAGGTTCTCTTAAATCAACATAGTGATTTGGTGACTTATAGAGCATGTTACGAACACACCTGAGACTCATGTGTGTCTTAAAGCATCCTTAGGAAGTAAGCAGGGGTGATGGGCAAGTTTCTGCAAGCCAGATGCAAAATCCCGAGATTCAGCTTGCAGAGCTCATCCAAATTCATACCACCAACAGGGACAGCAGCATTTGTCACGGATCCTTTGTTCCTAGTCCCTGCCCGTCTCTGTACTCGAGGCAGGCACTAAACATGCAAGTTGGCACGGGCTAGGATCTGATGAACCTAACTCGCAGACGCCTATCTGCTGTACTATGAGATTCTGTCTTTGTTTCTGTTCCAGGGAGATAAAGTGATTAATGTAGTCAGTGCCTATTACAGGGCTAACCAGCTAAAAGTCTGACAGGTGTTGAGTTAACTTCATTTGTAAAGAATTTGTTCAGCATTTCCTCTGTCTACAGTCCTCTGCAGAGAGCTGTGGGTTGAGCTTGGGGGGTAAACAAATGGAGAAATAAAAAAAAGTATTCAAGTATTCATTTGTCCCTACCTAAAATCTCCAGAGGGGACAAGGTTTTCATACAAAATAGCTGGCAGCTCGGGGCATCATGTAATTGAATGTCAAAGTGAGAAGTATGTACGGCAGAGGGACTTTACAATAGAGAAGATGAAGGCAGAGCAGAACTGTGGCGGAGGGCAGCGGAAGTGATGGCTGCAGCAAACACCTGCTCATACTTTAGCACACTTTTGAATTTTGAAACTAAAATTTCTCAGAAAAAACTGAGAAATTTTTTTTTCATTTTGGTTTTCCAAATCAGGGTTTCATTGTAGCTTTTGGAGCCTGTCCTGGAACTTGCTCTGTAGACCAGACTGGCCTTGAACTTACAGAGATCCACCTGCCTCTACCTTCTGAGTGCTGGGATTAGAGGCAAGAACCAACACCGCATGGCTGAGAAATCTTAAGGAAAATGAAATAACATTTAAATAATTTGCTAGAAGGAAAATGTTCTTTTTAGAAAAGGAGGTCCAAAATTTGGACCATGCTACAATCTAGAAAACCGAGGCTTGAACAATCATGAGAGCTACAATTGAAAAGACAGCGTATCTTTCCGAAATGAAATAGCTGTGGGACAGCAAGGAAAAGACACCTGCAGCCAAGAAGGTGATGCCACAGGCACAGTGGAAAGGTGACCCTAAAGTGTAAAAGAGGGAAGTACTTGTCCAGGATGGGGGAACTGGCAGATACTCCCCTCCTGCTGTGCGGTCAGAAAGTGCCAGCACCAGAGGAAACACTCAGCTTCAAAGCCCAGGGCTGAAAGGTGGAAAACGAAAAGATCTAGCTACTGTCCCAAAGCTGCTCAGGGCTGACGAGAAAGCTTTGCAGAATGCCCAGATCTCCCACTGAAGGTGTGCGTGGAAGCTGCTGGGCACAGCACAAGCCCCTCAGCCGGTGTGAGAGACGGGTACAACATCGGCACTCTGGGTCATCCTCAAGGAGTACCATGGGAGCAAGAGGGTGGTACTAACTTGCTAACTGTAGCTGAATCGTCCCCCTCAATCGAGTTTCTCTCTATAGACATATCAGAATTGATATCAGCAATGTGAAACTCCCAAACGCACTGAGGTCACTTTAAGATGCAGCCAGGGCAGCCCAGACACCTGGAAGATGAGGTCTTCACCACAGAAAGAGAAATATGAGGCTACAAGACCAGCACAAGATTGATGTTCTCTTTTGCAGCTTTTGCCAAAGATCAAAGCTGCTCCTCAGTTCCTGGGCTACATGTAATCCATTTTCTCGCTAACAAATGGAATTTACCCTGACAAATCAGTGTTCCAAACTTCTTATCGAGACTCTAAGTAAACAGTTGATTCATTACAACGAAACAAACAAAAGAAGACCGCAGGGCGTCTGTTTATTCAATCACCCTTGTCCTTTAACAGCTCTAGGGCACACACCCCTTTCTAGGCTTGTCCACACCCCTTCCCAAGAGAGGAGCAGAGTGCTCTGCCTATTGCATGGCTGGGGCACTACACAATTAGCCTCTCCTCTGTCAGCACGGTGGACTGGCCACAGGCTGAGAGTCAGGGGCTAGCAGGGCTTTGGAATGGAAGAGAAGAGGGAGGTGTGAGGATTGGAGGACTATCCCTCCATCATGAACCAGCAACAGTAACTAAGGAAGAACTGGCTAAGACAAGAAGTCTGGGATCCTAAAGACGTACATGTCATTTCTCTTAGGGATTTTGTCTTTTTTTCTGGAGGGAGGTTCTTTCTGGTTTGTTATTTTCTTAAGAGAACTTGACTTTTATTCTAATAATCAAGAGACCTCTTCTTATATAAAAGTCCTGGAAGTAGCTACTCTGCGCCTGGTAAGGTGAACTCACTTCAGATGGTGCCTGCAGCCGGGTCGTGGCCATTTTGCTACCTGAATCGGGAGGTAGCAAAGCTGATTCGGATCAATAAGGGCAGAGCCTGTGACTGAGATGACCCCGTGTCCTTGAGGAGGCTGCCGAGTGGACAGTCAACAAGCAGTGTGAAAAAGCTCTACCCGACCTGGCCCCACCTGTCTTTGGAGGAGCCTGTCTCTGAGGTTCTCCACTCCTAACCCACAGCTGTGCTGAGTGTCAGACCCGTCCTGCTGTGGGGATGGCACCTGTGCAGCCTACCCTCAACCAAGTGTCCTCCCTGCAGACGGGGGCGGGGTTGGGTTCCCACAGTTCCACGCACAGGCCTCTATTCGAGCACGGGTCTCGCACAGTTGCTTGTGTGTCCTCTTCAGGGGCCTGAACCTCTCTACAAGCGGAGTTCTATCATCCCCGTCTCCCTGTATCCATGTCTAGAAAGGAAGCAGCACCCTGTAAGAGGTGAATGGAGGGGTGGATGGGTGAGCGGATGCTAACGCAAAGCTAAGCTCGATTAGCCCCGTGGAGCACCAACCATGGCTGTGGCCCCCACAGAATATGATCTGAAACCATGTGACCTGTCACATTCCTGGCTGCAGCTGATGAGATCAGAGGCAAAACCTTGTCCCACCAGGACAGCCCACCAGTAAGTGGCCAATCACTTTTCAGGTGTCCTGACTTTAAAGTCTGTTTAAAACAGACACTGAGGGCATAGGACTCAGCTGAGGGCATCTCTCTGGTGATTTGAACTACTGTGACAGGGAGCAGAGGCAGGCACAGAGCAGAGGTGAATCCACAGAAAGGTGGGATAAATATGGAGCAGGAATACCTCAGGGAACTTTGGAGGCAGAAAACAGAAAGACCACTTGAGCTCTGGACTTTGAGTCAGCATGGGTAAGGTGGTGGGACTCCTCCTCTGTCACGTTTCTCAGGACAGGCAGGAGTTGAGCTGAGGAAGATGTGGAGGCCCTAGAACCTACACACACTGTGGAAAGCTGCTTTGGAACTGGAAGCTCCTCCAGATGAAACAGAGAGGTGCCATATAGCTCAGTCCTGGCACGCCCACATAGACATAGAAGAAACTAAAAAACATGCTCACAAAAACTTTTGTGTAGAGCTAATATGACATGATTCCTAAACTCTCATGAAACATAAAATTTATGAAACTAAATAGTATTCATGTGATATATGGTAAGTAAATATCCATCTGATAAACGATACAGCTGTATCTGTGTAATGAAATACTATTTAGTCATCAAAAGGGACGAGGGGCTGGCATGCACTAAAGCACGGGTGGAATACGGAAAGCATTATGCCGAGGGAGAGAAGCTAGACAGGATTACATAGTGAATGACATGTGCAGCATGGGCACACGCCTGAGGAGAGAAGAGAAGGAGGAGCTACTCCCAATGCTTAACTCTGAGCTCCACTCAGCTGTGGCAAGGATTATAGAGCTTGTGATATACTTAAAAAAAAAACACTGAGTTGTAAAAAATCTAAAAACAATTTTGTTTTTAGAAGAAACAGAATTCTGTCAGAAGCTGAGGCATTCGGCTTCCCTGTTATCAAGTGCTGGTTCCCCTATAATTTTGGAACAATAAAAAGTGTCATTTGTATTCTTCTAAGTAGATTGCCTATAGGCGTACCACATCGTGCAAGGGTGTGTTCCTACCCTTGCCAAATCCCTGTCTCACTTTGTTCTTATGTTTGAAGGTTTTGATATAAAATTGCCTTTCTGTATTCAGTGTGTCTTCTCCTTGATCTCTCTTTTTGGAGCAGAGTATAATAATCCAGTATAACCCTGATACACTAATCAGTTGTGAGGGCCACAATATTTCTTCTGCCATTCAAGGTCAGTTTGCTTTCCACACCAAATTTTCATTTCACTGGTTATAAAAACCAAAAGCCAGAGATGACTGGTTACAAGAGGGTTTGCCTCTGGTGAGTTGGCTGAGGTGGAGGCAGGAGGCTTCAGGGTCCTCAGCTAGGCTGTTATCCAGTAGATAATCTGACACAAATAATTGAGATTGAGAACATGCCAGATAGGAACACAGTAACTACTAACAGACATAGTTCAGCTGGGAGGAAGACAGGAAATGAAGGGCCAAGCTAGAAAAGTCATGCGAGCATAGACTCAAGTGTAGTAGTTCTGAGATCTATCCAAAATTCCTAATCTTCATGTCTCTTTGTGACTTCCTTTCAATGCATTAGCTACATCAGGTAACCTGAGGAACACCGGTGAATAAAGAGGGTTCTTGTCCTTGGGGATATAGCAGGACATACCCCTTTACAAAGACTCCTTGAGATATTCAGATCATACTGGAGATATCACTGCACAGACCCCTGGAAAAACGTGGCTTGTGCTAGCTGCCCAAAGGTTATACAAATAGAGGCTGCAAGTGCAGCAGGGGCGGGCCCTGTGGTATTCAGCAGGTAGACAGGACCAGAGAAGAGGTAGCACTGGACTGGAAAGTGAGCTGCTTTCCAAAGCACAAACTAGAGAGAAGGGGCACTACTTCAGGTGGAGAACTTGCAGAAAAAAGGCAAGGGTGGCAAATGGATCTCCTGGAGGGTAAGAAAACACACACACTCTGCTGAAGCCCGAGCTAGCATAAAGAAACCACTGATGATGGAGCTAGAGGGCGGGAGGAGGTGGAGCCTGAAGACACTGAAGACCATCAAAGTTCCTGAGGAGAGGGATGCTCTGGCCAAAGTGATCCTTTAAAAGATCAGAGGAATAGAATTGACTAGAAGGAAGGAAAAGCCAGGAGAATGCAATCCCATGAAGAAGCGACTCCAGCTGAGGGCAGGAATGATGGACGGAAGAGGACAAAGCCATGAAGCAGATTGTGAAGGACAAACTAACATGACTGAATTCTCTGCACGTCCACTTCGGTTATCAACAGACTCTCATGGTAAGAAGTTCTGGCTGCTGCTATAGTCTACCCATGCCCGTGGAGCTGATGCCATTCATCCTCTACAGGTCCACTAAGGATGCTGTCAGAGGTCAGATAGATGGAAACTTGTAACCTCAAAAACCCCTTTCATTTGGATTTGAACTGGGTCCTGCTCATCTTCTGCCTATTTTGTGCCATTTCTCCAGCTGGTGTTGAAACGAACCTCCGACCTGAACTCACAGCTCTAAACAGCAGGCAAAGGGCCTAGAGCTCCCAACAATGCAAGGCTACCTGCCCAATGTGGAGTTCACAGCATTCATAATGCAGATAATTACTTGTGAATACTGGCGCAGGAAGGAGGTTGTGAGGTTATGTTTGTGAAACCAAGATGGAGGAACATGTGCTGAGATACTGAAGGAGAGCTCTGTGGAAGATGGCATGAGTGTGTTATCCTCCTTGGCTCCCGAACAAACAGCTCTCACCCTAGAAAGGGCATCTTCTACGTGTGGAAGGGAAGCTACGAAAAGCAAGGCGATACACAGGGAAATACAAAGGAAGGTCTACCACACACCAGCTTGTGTCCTTGTGTCAAATGCTGGCAGTGAAAACTGGTAAAAATCTGGTTTTCTTCCATTACAGCATTCCAGCTACCTCACGAAGGTGTGCACAGTTTGCTCCACAGAGATCTGACCTGATCACCAGCAGGTCGGAGGACAAATGGAAATAGGTCTGAAAACTGGAAAAGTCACCTGCTCTATGAGCCTGTCCTTAGTGGCTTCCCAACACATAGTTCTGTCTACACTGGCTGCTATTGCTTCTCTAACAAGGTGACCGGAGCAGGGGTGCTGAGTGAACTGGAGGAGGTTTAGGGTACACCCTATTTGGTAGGCACCCTGAATTTTAATCAGTCCCTGAATTGTTGTTCCATCCCATAAGGTACGCTTCCCAAGACATTCAAATGTAGATATATGTAGAATTTAGGTGTGTCCAGCCTGCAGTCCCCAGGTCACACGCATCCCCGGAGAGACATGCATGTGGTCCAACACATTTGCAGGTGAAACCTGCTATCCCTGGAAGATGCTTACAATGCAGGCAGAGTTTTCCGTGAGTATGTCCTTTCATGGGCCTGGGAGAACAAAGGAGACCCCAGAATCTGCAGCATGATGATGAGGTGTCTTAGCAACCGACTTCCTGGTTGGAGATGTAATTTGGGGAGCTTTAGGCTCCAAAGAAGATAACCCCAGACATGCTTTCCTCGTGCCCTAGGGCTACCCGATTCTGTGTCCAGAGACTGCTCTTGCTGCCGTAAGGCAAAGATGCCCATGAAGGAGAGTAGCAGGGGGACTTGAGGAGGGGCTGGGATGCTCCCTACCTTGGCAGGCACCCTGAACTCCCCGTATTCTTTCAGCAGCTCCTGAGTCTCCTCCGTGGTCTCTCCAGTGGAGGTATGTGTTGAGAGGTAATATTCTCCTGTTTCTTGGATCCAGTCTAACGCCTGTAGGAGGAAACACCACCACCAGTCGCCCAGAAGGCAGCTGTCAGTAGGAAAACCTGCCACACTGTGAGGAAGGGACCCAGGAAAGGTGACAGAATGGTGGGCGTGTAGCTCTGAGGGAGTTATTTTTTAAAATTCTATTATTGGAACAGCCCATCACAAAGCAGTGAACTGGGGTCCTTCCGTATGTCCGAGCCAGTGAGTATCTATGTATTTATATATAAACTGGGGGGGGGGCTATTATAGGTCAGATCCAGTGAGTAGCTGTGTATAAACTGGGGGTTATCATGAGTCAGACCCCGTGAATACCTATACAGCTCATCATGACTTCTGGTGTCAAACTCAGTATTGAATGCCCCGAAAACCTAAATTACTGACAAGGGGAAACCGGCTATCCCTATTCTGTCATCGCCTGTCATCTTAACTGTGCCTGCTACTGTGGCCATCTGCACACGGCCCAGCAGTGAGGCAGAGCCAAGGGAACTCTGGACATACCTGCTTAGCACTGCGCTCGAACACCACGTATTGCTGACACTGGTCTAACCGCCGCTTCTTCAAGGTCCAGAAGTGCAGGACACGGTTCTCCCTCTGCAGGAGCTCACTCAAGATGGCTGTGGGAAGAGGAGGTGAGCAGCATCATGGGACTCTGCACCAAGTCCCAACTATGTCAGTCCCACTACCCAGGGGAGGGACTTACAAGCCTCCCTGTAGGACTAATAGAGCATCAAAAGGAAGGGGATAAAACCTGAAGACAGGCACATCGCCCCTGGGGACCACCAGTGGGAAGAGCATGGCTGAGACCCGTTTCTGAGGATCTGTCAGTGGACCACACAGACTCAGACTCTCTTTGCACTCATCAGTCCTTATTGTAAGAGGCTTTGGAAAGTGAGCCCTTAAGGCGACAACTGACACAGTTGATCTGGAGGCTGGCAAGCATGGGTGGGCTCTGCTAGAACTCTCAGACATTCCTGAGGAGCTATGGAGGAGCTGAGCAGTAGTGAGAATGCCAGGAGGACATACAGCCAGACCACATAGTGAGCCTGGGTCTCAGCCCTGCACAGGAGTCACACACAGGGTACTTTAACAGCAGAGCCACTGTTGCCAGCTTCTGAGTAGAGGGAGGGTGAAAACTGGGCTGCACTAGGGTCTACTTGTTGTCTTAGACCCAGACTCCACACAGCTTTTGATCTGATCCTCAGGAAGGCTGGATGATCTTCTTATGTTGTCCCTGATGATACTATGAGAATATAAGTAAGGCAGTCACATGACAAAGGAGCCATAGGAGCCACAGGAGCCATAGGAGGTATTCATCTGTTTCCTTATTCTCTTAACACTATCTCATCACTTGGACTGCTTGCTTGCTTGATTGATTGACTGGTTTCTTTCTTTTTTTCCTTCTTCCTTTCCTTTCCTCTCCTTTCTTTTCCTTTCCTTTCCTTCCTTTCTTTTTTTCCTTCCTTCTTTTCTTTCTTTTTTATTTTTATTGTTTTTGAGACAGGGTTTCTCTATGTAACAGCCCTGGCTGTCCTGGCACTCACTTTGTAGACCAGGCTGGCCTCAAACTCACAGAGATTCACTTGCCTCTGTCTTCCGAGTGCTGAGATTAAAGGTGTGCACCACCACCACCTGGCCATAGATTGATTTCTTAAGTGTTTTAAATAATATGATCTATGCTTGAATCAAGAAAACATATTTTGTTTTATATTTACTTCTTGTTTCCTGAAAACTGTTAAATGTTGGTAAAATATACAGTGATGAGGACATAGATAATCAGTTTATTAAGCATTTGTTATGTGTCAGGCGCATTTTTATGATACTTATGATGTGTGTATCTTTATGGTCCTCCCTTTGCAGATGAGGAAACTGAGGCAGTCCTGCAGAATGAATCAGGCTCATTCAGATAGGAAGGAGCAGAGCTTGGGGTTAGGCAGGATCCTTTGACCCGAGACCACATCCTTATCTACCCTTGGTCTCCCAGGTCCCTGGTGGATGTCAAATATACATCACTGAACTTTACCGAGATGGTACAACCCAAACTGCAGTGTCTGTACTTAATAGTTACTGTTGGTTTTACTTATTCCTAAATTCCCCTCACTGCCTCTGTGCCTGGAGGTTTGACTCCAAGGATAGATTCTGTCTGTACCCCTTCAAGCTGAGAGGTTCCATAGGCTTCAGTGGCTCACCATAGATGCCTTCAGCAGGGAATTTCAGCTCCTTCTCAGAGTGGTCAAATAAACTTGCTCACTCTTAGACTGACTTCTGGCTCATCAAGAGACTTGGTTGTTACCCACATGACACAAATAGGAGTTTGAAATGTGTCTGTAGACTTGACCCGCCCTTTGCCTCCCTGTTAGCCCCACGGAAAGAACTCTTGGGTAGCCTTGGACTCAGAGCTCAGAATGAATAGACAAGAACCTAAGCCAACATCTGGAGTCTGAAAGAGCTGCATTGCTGAGCTTAGCCACAGCAGCTGATGGCTACTGATGGCTGCAACATGACATCACCTGGACAAAAGATGCTCACGGCGAGCCGCAGAGAAGGTTTCGGATGTTAGGCCATCTCCTGTGTTAAAACTCTAGACTATGTGTACTGGATTTGGATCCAGGCAGCAGATGAAGGGGAAATAGGAGGTCTTGCCTACAGTGTCTGCTTCTAGTAGGCGAGGGTAGAAGAAGCTGTTATCTCTTTAGTGTTTGTGCCTGCAGAAACTCTAGGTAAACAACATAGTCCAAATCCTGGACAGCTCCAAGCATTTCAGGTGCCACTATTCCCCCTTCCCAAGAGCTTTCACAGATGGAGCTTTACCAGCCCCCTCTGGGTACCCATCTCATACAGTGGAGGTGTGAGTGATCCAGCCCCCTCTGGGTACCCACCCCACACAGTGGAGGTGTGAGTGATCCAGCCCCCTCTGGGTACCCACCCCACACAGTTGAGGTGTGAGTGATCCAGCCCCTTCTGGGTACCCATCTCACACAGTGGAGGTGAGAGGGTGGACTCTCAGCGGCTTGGCCTCACCCAATCAGCCACCTGCAGAGGTCAGAATATATACTTTGAGATGTACTGGAAGGTGACATGGGGTCAGCCACTACATGGCCTCATTCAAAGACAAAAGGACATGTGAGGCAGGAGCTCGGGTTCCTCCTCTTCTTTAACTCTTCCCAGTGATTTGGATCATCCCAACTCTCAAGTGATCTGAGCAGGGACCGCTGATCCCCATTCTGACCATGGCATCCGGAAACCTGGCTCCTTCCCAGCCTTCCTCTCCAGAGCTGTGAATTTCTAACTGGACAAGGAAATGCGTGAAGGCTAGTTTCTGTATGGCAGGAGTGACCACTGGGAAATGAAACGAGGACTAAGGCCAAGTGTGATCAGATTATAAATAGTTTTAAACAGTATATGCTATTTTTCACACACTCACAGACTTCATAGAACTCAGAGGCAATAAAGATGACCTAGATCAATGATTATATAAACCTTCTCTGCATACACAACGCAGATTCCGTATATCCAAAAGAGCCGGAAATTTTCTTTGTATTAGCTTCCAAGTGATATCAGCGCCTCAACTGGACCCCATGTTTTGTGTAGCAAATGTTTAGACAACCTTTCTGCTAAGCAGTGTGGTCCAGGACTTGCAAATACATTTTAAAAACTTGGGGAAACCTTTCTGAACGTTAAGAAACTGACTGTGAATCGCCAGGGCTGGTTTCATGTCTTTTCATACCAGACTGTTCCTTCTTAAAGGAGAAGCACCAGGGAACCTGAGATCACAGAGGGGTAGGCACACAGCCTGTTACAGGGAGGGGAGGGAGAGCGGGTCTCTCACTCACGCATCTAAAGGCCTGTGGCTGGCAGGCCTTACTCACCTTTTACTTGCTGTTCGGGTGCCCTGGTGTGGCTGGCAACACTGGGCATGCTAACGTTGTTCCTGTGGATATACTTGAGAAACACCTCAGCATTCCGCCGTGCCAGAGTGCAGGCCTAAGGGAGACAGAGAAGTGAGGCCGTCTCCAGTGGACTCCAGGGCAAGAGAAGAAGCGCCTTTTCAGAAGGCTTAAGGACTTGACGAGGATGAGGATGCTGCAGGGACCCAGAGGGAGCAGAGCTCTGGAGGTCACTTCTGGCTCACAGGGACACTAATTCCCATTCTCCGAGCTCTCTTTAAACCAAGTGCTTCTTTTTCTGTCTCAGACAGAAATCAGCCAGCCCTTCACTATCCATATGCTGCCTGGTCATTGCTAATGATCACGCCCAGGCTGGTTTTCTTTTTCTACAAGAGAATACTTTTTACATGAGCCCTGGTGGAAGCTTAGGGAACAGAAACCCACTTTAGTATAGTACATTTAGCAAACACACTTGATAATATAATTCTAAATCTAAATGTAAGAACAATTTTCAAATTTATTTGGGTGCCAATCACTTCTCATTACCTAAATAACACTAACAAATATTCTCATTTTTTTTAAAAAAATATTTTAAAAGATTTATTTACTTACTATGTATAGTGTTCTGCCTGCATGTATGCCTGCAGGCCAGGGCACCAGATCTCATTACAAATGGTTGTGAGTCACCATGTGGTTGTTGGGAATTGAACTCAGAACCTTTGGAAGAGTAGTCAGTGCTCTTAACCACTGAGCCAACTCTCCAGACCTAACAGATAACTCTCTTGTTGGGAAATATTAATCCATTGTACACAACCATCAGCAGTGGCTGGTGGAGAAGGCCACATTTTCCTCCTGATGGGACTGAGGGGAAGAGCAGCAGGAAGGAAGTACTTCAGATCTAGAATTCAGATCTACTGACAGAGGATGTCTAGTGTCCCTTAAGCCCTTATAATTTATGAATTACCCTAAAAATCATTTTTCCATAGCTATAAAACTAGTACATACTTGATTATTAATTTAAAATTAATAAATTATCTGTAGGTCAAACTGCTAAATTTAAAAATCTTATACTTAGCTTTTGAGCAAACAAATTATATACTTTCAATGACTGTTATATAATAAATATAACTTTTAAGTTGATGGGAACTAAAAGGCTCATGAATTGGAAGCCATCAGAAGAGGTCCAAGGCTAAGGACTTCTAGATGGTTCAATCAATGAAAACAAACAGAAAGGTGTGTGTGTCTGTTGGGGAGCAATTTCCTACACTGGTAAGAGTTTTTCTTCAAGGCTTTAGGCCTATATGAAAAACATAGGTCCAAGAGATTTTCTTTCTTCTTTAAATGAATCATTTAATTTTATAAAGAAATAATCTTTACTTTTCTCTCTCTGTGTGTATGTGTGAATCATATACATGTATGTGCTATATTGTGCAGGTGTGTGTGGGTGTACATGCCCACACATGCATGTGAGGAGGCCAGAGGAAGAGACTGGGTTTCCTACTCCATTCTAGGGCTGCATCAGAAACCCCTAGGAAATGTGTTTCTGCTTTCACACAGAATAAACACTGATATTTGTTGTTAATTGAAAATTAGATTGATAAATAGTATCGGAATTTTTTGATTAAAAGATTCATTTTAATAACTTTATTGAGTAGGCTTATGCTCTTCAGCCAAAAGATCATTTTGGGGTTAGCATTATTGGTCAATGGCAGGGTGCTTGCCTAATAGGTGCGAGGCCCTGTGTGCAATGTCTAACAACACAAAAGAAAAAAATATTTTTTATAAATTGAATGTAGCAGAGTAAAAGCTTGTGACCATGTGGTGGTGGAACACCCTAGCACAGCAGCGACAATAATAGTGCATCCTATACCTGATGATACCAAAAGTGTCAAGAAAAAAGGGACTGTTTAAAGTGTTATCTTAGGACTTTATGAATTACCTGGGAGATAAGTCTCCAACCCCTCCAGAGGATTCCCTTCCCTCTTTACATGAGAGGTGGGAAAAGCCAGAGGCAGGGGAAGCCCTGACGGAACAGTAGGTGGGTGCTGGCTGGTGAGAGGAGAGAGTGGCTGGAAGCTGAGACCATGTGTGGCAGTGTGCTCTGACCTTCAGGAAGGCCTCCTTCTGTTCCAGATGCTTGCTGAGCAGTGGGATGACGTGGTCCATCTCTGCCGCCGGCCCCAGCTTGTCTCGCCCACCGCACCAGTCCTCGTCCCTCCGGTATTCCTGCTCTAGGCTTTCCAGAACACTGCACACCTAGTGAATCATGGGAGAAAAGGCTCGGTGAGGAGCTGCTCAGCCAGTGTTCGCTGCTGACTTCAGCAACAGAACTCTATACAGTGACGCTCTGTATGTAAAATTCAGCCTGGAGATTCAGAGCGGCCACCACTGTCAAGATACTCTGAAGAGATCGAAGTTTTGAGACCCTTGTGACTGGAGCTTGGACTGTGATGACTAGGGATGGAGACTGTAGAATTACCCTTTACAGCTGATGGCTTAAGCTACAGGAGTTGATAGTTTTACCCAGAAATATGATGAAGAGTAAGAAATTAAGAAATAGGTTGGATATTTAGGGAGCTTCAACATGATATATCATATATATGTACACACATATGAAAAATCACATGCATATATACACATATATCATATGCATCTCACAATATATACATGTGTATATATTGTATAGCTATATTGTTCTAATCTCATGATGATTATGAATTATGTAGACCAGGCTTGAAGAAGATACTCAATGACTTGCCTCGGCATCTGTACTTGTCTGTCAGGAACCTCAGCAGTGGTAAAGGGGAAAGCTGCCTCTTTTGTGTGATTTATGGGCCATAAGCAAAAGTCATCTTTCTACTCCCCTGGGGACAGATGTTCAAAGTCCTACCATAAGGCAGTGACATCTTTAGGACATCTATTATAAAATCATATTTCTTTCTGAGGGAGAATACATTTGAATTAACCTCAAAGATATAATTTTTTCTTTTCAGTTATAAGAATTCAGAGAGGCCATGCTGAGTGACCTTGTAAATGACCTCAGAAGAGATCAGAGCATTCAAAGAGAGCTCAGAGGGAGATTTAGGCTGAGGGTTGCCGTGAGAGTCTCATGGCAGCCTTGTGTCATTCCAGGGAGGGTACAGAAATAAGAACCCAGCAGACATTTGCCTAGCATGCAGAAGATAGATTCCATCCCTAAGGTTGCAAAAACAATCAAGCAAATGGAAAGCAGAAACCTGAATTTCTCTATATCCCATCAACAGCATTGGTTACTTCTCGGACACAGAAGCAAGGGAGAGCAGCTGCAACCATCTTGGCCTCCTCTCAAGACAGGGTCTCATTAAGTCCAGGTTAGCTTTGAACTTTCTATGTTGCTAAGGGTGACCCTGAAATTCTAATGAAGGGCTTGCTAAGCAACACTGTAGTAACTGAGCTATATCCTCGGCCAAAGATGTGTTTTTTTTTTTTTTTGGATAGAATGCTCACTGAATTATCAACTCAGCTGGATGACATCACAGCCATAATGCTTGTCATGCCATAAGAAGTCTGTCCCTGACCTCAAGGTGACCTGTCTAGCCCCACCTTTGCTACTTCCTTTAATACAAGACACAAAGCATGCAGGCAAGCTCAGGTCTTGAGAAAATAGCTAACAAAGAAGACTAAGACACTTGAGACCTGTTCGGTAATAGGACAGAATCAAAGGCTTGAAGTGGTCTTGTGAAGTAGATTCTGGATTCTTGACTATGAATGTATTTTAAGTAGCTGCTGGTCAAGAAGGATAAAGGACACATAAACAAGCTGGATGCAAGGTGCAGTTTGGAGTCTGGATATACCAAGCTCAGCAAAATCAGCTTGTCCTTAGATATTTCAACAGAAAACAAATGCCAGCATATATGGCCAAGTGTGGGGTAGCTTGTCACACAGCACTATTGTGACAATGGCTGACTGATACACTGCTCAAATCTAGTATTCATCGCATCCAGTTTCTACTTTAACACCTCCATATTTTGATCTGACGAGTTTGAGAAATTTATGGAAAAGAAGAAGAAAAACCCCACATGGTTCCTTGCTGTAAAGGGGGGAAAAGATAAGAAAGTCAATGGCAGTGTCCTCACAGGCCACGGCTTTATTCTCAAAGGTTAGTGTGACAGGCCTGGCTTTTTGATGCTGTGCCACAGTGTGGGATAGGAAACATCCTCTTCCATCTTCAGCCCACTTCTCACAGCCTTCCCCTCACCTGCTCAGAGGTCTTGTAAAAGGCCACAGAGGCATTGACTAGCTTCAGCCGGTCTTCCATCTTTAGCATGAGCTGCTGCCAGTGGAGGGCCACCTTCTCGGCACATTCCCGGATGGCGTCGGCATCGTAGTGGCCGGCCTGGAGCAGTGCCTCCGCTTTCTGCTGGACCTGCAGGGCGCTCTGGTGCGTCTTCTGCAAGGAAGTGGCGTGAAAGAGGGACTGGGCGCCAGGGAAGGAGAGCAGCCCAGGTGTGATATGGGAGGGGGTGGAGTGAGGTGTGGTTGGAAGGATGCAGAAAAGTTAAAGAGCTTTAAATGACTGATCCATTTGTCACGGTGATCAATATACAGTATTGTCTCTTAAAGCACATTTACAAAAGGAAACCATACATTTTCATTCGTCTCCCAGGATGCTAACTCCTGACCCCATTCTTAACTTTTTCCTTTCATTACCCTAGATTTTAAGGACATTTCAGTTCAAAGAGAACCAGAAGATGTATAGAAACATGACCATTTTGTTTAATCTCCCTTTCAATTCTAATCTTAATATTGCTCATCACTGAACTTTCAGTGGTTACTGATGCAGCATTTCACAGATTAAGGAAGCATGTCTTCCCCTC
Source organism: Alexandromys fortis (assembly GCF_014885135.2). Lineage (NCBI taxonomy): Eukaryota > Metazoa > Chordata > Mammalia > Rodentia > Cricetidae > Alexandromys > Alexandromys fortis. Next base: position 4,016,092 of record NW_026067991.1, read on the forward strand.
CAGACCCCCAAACACATGTCACACAAATCTCAGCTGGCAATGCACAATCGTAGACATTAGCAATCAATTGAAAAGGTTTCTGGCAGAATGGGAAAAACTTGGCTGGCAGGGCACTCTCACCCTGACCCCTCACCCCAACTCCTACCCCACAATTACTCCACCAAAGAAGCCAGCAGCAGCCGAGAACGAGCAAGGCAGGATCCCAATGTTATCTACAAAGGCTTTCAGGATCTCAGTTTACAGCTTCTGATTCTGGCTATCTGTGCTCTGCACCTTAACTGCAAGAGGATGGGGGACATAGCTGGAGGACCAGGTGGCAGAAAAAAAATAAAAACAACCACCCCCCAATGAGGTTCAGACTTTACAAAACAAAACACAGACGTGATTTCTGTGCTGACTAGTTTTATGTCAACTTGACACAAGCTGAAGTCATGTGAGAGGAGGGACCTCAACTGAGAAACTGCCTCCAGAAGATCAGGCTACAGACAAGGCTACAGAGATTGATATAGAGGACCCAGGCGGATGGATAAAGTGCCATCTCTGGGCTAGTGGTCCTGGGTTTTTATAAGAAAGCAGGTTGAGCAAGCCATTATGAGCAAGCCAGTAAGCAGCACCCCACCATGGATTCTGCATCAGCTCCTGCCTCTGGGTTCCTGCCCTGCTTGAGTTCCTGTCCTGACTTCCTTCAGTAATGAACAGTGAGCAAGAAGTGTAAGTTTTTCCCCTTCTTCCCCAAGTTGCTTTGGTCATAGTGATCCATCAAGCATAGCAACAGTGTCCTTGACTAGGACATTGGTCATGGTGATCTATCATAACAACAGTGTCCCTGACTAGGACATTGGTCATGGTGATCTATCATAACAACAGTGTCCCTGACTAGGACATTGGTCATGGTGATCTATCAATCATAACAACAGTGTCCCTGACTAGGACATTGGTCATGGTGATCTATCACAGCCACAGTGTCCCTGACTAGGTCAGTCCTGTGAGAAAGCCAGAGTGCCACTGACTTGAGGAAGCCATTGCAACCTCAGCTGCGACCATTTGCCTTCCAGAAAACAGTGCTGGCTAAGCTCGTGGTGGATAAGGGTGGCGAGACACACAGCGACACTCCAGAAATCCTTTCTGCTCAGCTTGGACAGCAGGGCGGAGACCATTCTTAGCAGCTGATTAATTCAGCTCTCTTTGGGCCTGAGGGTGACCGCCCTCATTTTTTACCTAAACCTCTCCCTGGTGCCCACTGCACCTGCCTTTCCCCCTCAGCAGACAATATGCTGCCCAGTCTATAAAGCTTCCTTGTGCTCCCCCCCCCCAAACCTGCAGCACCTCTGCTCGTGAGTCTCTGCCAGCATCCCGGCCTTGTACCTTTGCCTTCCTCCTGATGAGAGCTACAGTCCTGATACTATGTCAGTGCTGGGCTACCACTGCTAAACGAAGCTGGAGAAAGTAGACTAAAGGGCGGGACAATCATTACCAGTTCCTGATTGTCTTTGCCTTACTGGCACTATTCTGCTTCCTAAACACAGAGGTGCCAAGGTCATCCCTCACTGACTGTTCATGTCTCCAGAGCCCTTGACTACCCCCTTGGCTTCAGTTCCTCTCTGAAGGAGAGTCCTAGAAGCCCTCTTCTTACTGTTGAATCTTCCTTTGAAATTATCTTCTCCTGTGAGGAAGCCCACCTCTCACCCTTCTGAGGCAGTGAGTCCATCTGCTAAAGGGTGGATGCCCAACCCTCGACAGAAGCCAAACCCATCTCTTTAAACAGGTCCCCAAAGTTACTAGCCACCTAAGTTGGTGGTCTATTCCTACTCATTTTCCTTGCCACCTAGAACTACAACCCTGACCCATCCCTGACTGCTCCTCCCTGCTCCCCCAACCCAGCCCAGCCCTCACAACTTCATATATGCATTTTTATGGACGAGAGATGACTATTTTCTTGCCTTCCAGTTACAAATGCATAAACCCATTCCTCATGTTTCATTTTTCTTTTCCTTTTCATGTGTGGTGCTAGGATTTATCTTGGGGTCCTGAACATGCCAAATGCACATTCTACCACTGAGCCACATGCCCAGTTCATCGTGAACATTTCTGGCAGTTTTATTTAATTTGATGGAATATGAAGTGTTTGTATTATAGTGACTTACTCTTTTCATCCCTAAAGCTTTTATTTTTAACAGTACCACCCCTTAGTTTCAGTTCAAAAGTCTTCAATGGGTCCCTCACTGCTTCAAAACTAGCTTCAAAATCTGGCTGTCATAATAGACCTCCATGACACGGTCTGTAACTGCCTCACAATACTAAGTACACCCCCAAACCCTCCGAAAGCAAGCCACAAACCTTCCTGCCTTGCTCTTCCTTTTTCTTGTGCTCCTGTTAGCCCACCTGTCCTTTGAAAAACTCATCTCAATCTGCTCTTCTTCAATGAGCTTTATCATATGGCTCAAAACCCAGGGAACATCTCCCTTCTCTGATCTCCCTTTTCGCTTAGTGAACTCCTGGAGGGTTCCAATTGCTTAGAAGGTAAAACTGTCACATTGTGTTGTGTGTATGTGTGTGTATGTGTGTGAGGTGGGAGGGGTCATTCAAATGGCTGTCACTTCTCTAAGGGTGTGTTTTGTGTGCTCTCTGCTGAGCCCTGTGATTATGCATTGTCTTTCCTGGTTCACACAAGCCCTTCTACGAGGTGGATTTTCTTTCCATCTCAGAGATTAAGACATACAGGCTAAATGACTTGCCTCAAAGCCTACAACAAAACAAACAATAAAACCAGACTCGGGTCTGACCTATTCACAAACTTGGATTCTTTTACAGCTAGTTACTTGTTCTCTAGGATTAGAATGAACTCTACAGCATCTTCCGTTTGACGGAAGGTTCTCCAGATGGACGGCAGTGATAACGGCAATTATCGCTGCTGTCCTTAACGGTGTAAAACCAGCATAGAATTGTCATCATAAACTTGTATTAATGTTTTTCCCTCAAAGAGTTCAGAGTAATCTTGACTTTTCTATAATTTGTGTCAAGTGATAAACTCTGCCCTTTACTCCAAAGCTCATTATTCTGTAACAGTTCTGAGTCCGCCTTCCTCTTTAATTCCCTAAATGATAAATTCCTACCTCTGTGGCATAATCTTTGCTTTGTTGAGCTTAAGTTATTATTTTGCATTTACTCTTACTCCTTATCATCTAATCCTATTGAGTGTTACAGTTTTAAAATGTGGATTATCAAGGACATTAATATTTAGTAGGCATAAGTGCAAGAAAATTGAACTAAATCAATTGAATTTATTATCCATTATTAACCACTTTTCTGGTATAATATTTATGCTTAAATGCACAGGAGGAGTTCAAATAAAAATGGGTTTTAAATTGAGCTTCTCTCTATGAAGGCCACAGCTCTTGAAGACACGTCAATGCATCCAGGGCACTAACAAATAAGGACCCTGTTTGCTAATAGGCGACATTGCGTTGAGACACTGTTTGGTTCTCTATTCGGGAGGTTCTGGGGACCTTTCCCCCCAAAACAAGGCTGTATAAGGAACAAATTCTGACCTTTCAAGGGAAAGCACCAAAGCTAGGCTTAGCATTATCCTGGCTTGGCTAGTACTATTCCATTGTATGATGGCTTTTCTAGCTTGATTATCAATAACCTTCTGTTTCACTTTTCCCTTTGTTTTGTGTGAGATAGGGTCTTTCTACATAGCCCAGGCTAGCTCTGCAACCCTCCTGCCTCTGCCTCCAGGAGTACTACAATTACAGGGCTGGCCACTACACTTGGCACCCTCTTTACTCTTAAAAATGTCTAAGCTTATGTAACAAATTTCATCACTGTCTCACCAATAACTACTTTATTTTTTTAAGGAACTCTCAAGCTTGTTTGCCTTCCTTCCTTCCTTCCTTCCTTCCTTCCTTCCTTCCTTCCTTCCTTCCTTCCTTCTTTCCTTTCCTTCGGTTCTAAGAAGGCAAATTATACTCCTTCCCCACATTCCAGCAATCAGCACAAAGGCCTGCAGTAACACCAGCACACAGAGAAAGCCACACTAGGCTACTTACACTCCCTTTAAAGTGGCTTGCATCTGGCCAGGTGTAGTTGTACATGCCTGTAGTCCCATCACTTGGGAGGTTGAATATTAGGACAGCCATGAGTTTGAGTCCTGCTTGGGCTACATAGTGAGTTCAAGGTCAGCCTGACCTACATAGGGAGCCTTCGTCTCAAAAAAAAAAAAACCTGCTACATCCTCTCTGGCATATTTTTATCCTGATGCAAAGCCCAGTCTAAACTTAGTTTACAGAGGACCATAGGCTGTCTGGAGAAGGAGCATAGGCACAATTCTGGTTGCGCTCCTTGTTTATCTAGCTATACCACAACCTGATGACCTTCCATTACCAAGATGTTCTAATAGTTCTACCTGATCTGCTATCCTTGAGATCACAGACATCAACCCTACCATCAATCCCACAAAACCCCAGGAGTGGCTAGCAGACATTTCTACTATAGAACACTGCGTCAGACATTTCTACTATAGAACAATGCAGCATCTCACTAAATGTACATGTACTGCATGCACAGACATACAGAGTTTAATATTTCAGTACACTGTGGCAACATTTACCCACTCTTTCTCATGGCTCACCGAGACACTTTAGTGTGCTGTGACACTTGGCCCAGCTTGTCAGATATTTGAGTAAGAAACTGGGAATGTAATTACCCCAACCCAAATATTCTTATCCAAGGAGGAAGAAGACCAAGACTCATCTCTGTTGAAATCCCCCATAGCTCTCTATCATGCCCCTAGTCTGTTGTCTAGCACTCATGGCTGACCAAACCTGTAGACTAGTGGTTCTCAACCTTCTTAATGCTGCAGTCCTTCACCACAGTTCCTTATGCTGTGGTGACCCATATACAATTATTTTGTAGCTACTTCATAACTGTAATTTTGCTACTGTTATGAATTATAATGTAGATATCTGATATATGACCCCTGTGAAGGGTCTTTTGAGCCCCAAGGGGTTTTAACCCACAGTTTGGGAACCACTGCTATAGACACTTGACCACTAAGTACCTGATCATAACCCCAATCTAGGTCTCTCCTGAGGAGCTCCACCATTATTGATTTTGGGAGTGCCAGTAAACTGTAACAGAGATATAAAAAAAAAAACCAAACCAACAACTCCTTGCTTCTGGGTAACTCATAAGCAAGTGATTTGCTTATGCTCTTATGTGCAACACACTGCTTTTCAATCTCAAATCCCAGACAGCATGTATAGGCTAACAATAGTTCCTAAGAAGATACCAAGTATCTAATGGAAACAAGTCATTCGTCTTAATGCCATGTTTATATGCACATAAGATGACTTCTGGAAAATTAAATGGCTGAATTCAATTACTATTAGTTTATAAAGGGGTAGCAATCAGTTGGATTGTTACATTAAAAGACATTTGTGAGCACAGATAGTTAAAATTCATCATTTTTCTGCCATCATTATGTAAAAGGTTTTGCTAGTGGTAATTTTTAAAGGAAAATAGCCCCTTTATAGTTTCCACACACTCAAAAGCAGGCAAAGTTCTACACTGAACCACATGTAATAAGTGCTGAGATTTTTATTCGTCTCTTTCCCCACTGGTGCTGAACTTATTTTGTTTTTAATATAGTTCCATGCCCCATTTTTATTCTTTCTCAGATACCACTCTGGGAGGAGAAGGTCCTAGTAGGAGATAATTGAAGGTATTATTTAAAGCAAGGCAACATTACTTTATTCTCAGTGGAATTTTCATTTAAATTTTAAGAAGCCCCAGTTGGTAAATTTCGAGTTGCAGTTTGTTCTTCAAATATGGCTTCTTCTGGCATTACTGAACAGCCACTTGCACCACGCAAACTATATGGTACAGTCTGTTGTGGTCCCTGTTAAGAGCCAAATTCCAACCTAGAATCCAGGTGTTTAAAAATCGTATTCCACTTTACTATTGCCTTGCACACATGTCTATTCTCACTTCTGACTGTCTTCAATTGGAAGCCTTTCTGTTTGCATTTTTCACCTGATGTCTAGTTTGTAATAGGTAAAAATCTCACTGCACCAGGGTCTTAAGGCACCATGAGCAGCAAAGATTCTCCTGATACCTCGGGGACAGAAAGACACCTGCACTCTGCATACCTGAGTGTGAAGGAGCCTACACTATGCCACCACCTGTGGGAATGGTGGCATCTCAGACAGCCATCCCACCTAGGCCCAGAGTCACAAAGGGGAGCAGAAGACAATGCATTCAGATCTGGGTGTTACCTCGATGGCTAGTTGGAACTGTTCATGCTCCCGCTGCAGCTGCTCCGCCTCCGACAAAGAGCTGGCATTGACCAGGCTGGCATTGAGCATTGACTCTCCATTGCGGATCCATCCCAGAACCTAGGGAGTGTGGAGAAGCACACAGGTGAATGGCCCCCTGCAGTTTCTCCAGAGCTGTTGCCTTCCTTATGAAGGGCTATCTTCTATTCTCTGCTAAAGAGAGGACAGAAAGGATCCGGAATGCTTATCACCCAGGTCTTCCCGGTGTCTGCTGTCATAAGCCATGTGCTTTATGTACCAGCTTTATTCTCAGCTCCACATGTCACTTCCTCCCTGCATCACCCTGTTGTCCCGGTGTCCCCACCAAATTAACACTGTCTCATCTGACTGTATTTTATGCATGTCTAAAGGTCTTTTAGAGCAAAGAATGATATAATTAAATTCCAATTGTTGGTATCTTTTTCTTTCTGTTTTTTATTTATTGAAATAAATACAGTATTATTTTGGTCATATTCTTTCCCTTTCCCTAACTCCTTTTTTCCTTGTTTTTAAAGGGTCCAGTCAAATAATGACTTCTTGAGTTTGTCCTCACCCCTCTTGTTAGAAACAATCTTTCCCTCCCCCAGTATGACTGTGCCACCTTGTATCACTTTAATGTGGCTTCCACAGAATGACTTTTCCGTAATTTCAACCTATACTTACCTCCCTCTTAAAAATGTGAACTCCCCAAAGTCTAGAGCAATCTTCTAATCAAATTCTAATCTCACACAGTTCACATAATAGCTGCTGCCTAGCAATGTTTTGAAAGTAATGAAGATTACCCAAGTCACATGTGAGCAGCAGATCCTTACTGCCTCCGCCTTATATAACAAGAGCATATAAGCTTGAGGGAGCCAACAGTTCCAAGGAAGGAAAGAGAAAGTAAGAAAAATTCACACAACAGATAATTTTCCACGGGAAAACAAAGTATAACCAAATTAAATTACCCAGTGGTCTGAATACAACTTTTATGTTTCCTAATAAGTACAGAGGGTGTGGGGGAGGAAACTCCTGCAGTGGGGAGTACCAGGAGAGAGGGAGTCAAGAGCCTTCTAGGACCTAGAAACATTGCAATGATCAGGAAAAGCACAAATAATCAATCTAAAGGGAAGATGTAGGCTCTGGAGCTACCTGGTGTGTGGTCACTAGAACACTGCCAAGCATCTTCTTTTCTAGGGAAACTTGTTCGGTGAGGAAAAAAAGTTCTGAAATTTTAAAATCGGTGAATAGCATCCATGTGTCATTCCTCGTAAAGGAGAAGACACTGCAACCTGTTCCAGGTTTGTTCTTAAGCTCTTTACTTCCCTTCACTTTCTTGCTGAACAACTGGAAAATGCTACGCCTGGTCTCCTGTAACTCTCATAGGTATCTTGCAAAGTTCATTCCCAAGCAGAAACTGAGTGATGACTTTTGTGCATAGACAACACGGGAGATAAATCCTGCTGGAGCTGGGTGATTTGGACGGAATTGTTAACTCATGGCCAATCAGGCAGATTGTGGATGAGATGCCAATCTGTAATTAGCTGCAGGAAATAACCGTTCAGCATGCATGTGTAAAATCCTTGTTGTCCCTGGTGGACTGTGGCTGGCTGGCGAGAGGTGCTAATGACTTCAAAAGCTGCCTGTTAATCTGGGTACATGCATTCACAGACTGCATGGCCAAGATCTTTGTCTCTTTGGAAAATGAAGCCCATATTGTATGTTTTGAACTATGTCCCTCTACCATGTATCACTGCTTTCTGCTTGATTTGGAGACTCATTTGTGGGTGTCATCAAAATACCTTCTGCAAGGGTACCACAAGTCAAGGTTAGTCTAATCCTCAGGAGTCTTGATAGAATATTTTCCTCGAGTTTTAGCCACGTCAGTTGTAACTATGGTGGTGGGAACACTTTTACCAGCATTCTCACTGAATAACACCATGATTTGAGTATCTTCAGTAAACTGTAACATACTCTTGCTCACCTGTAATGCCCAAATGCTCTTTATAAAGGCATTCTAGAACTTTAGAATCCTAAAGATCTGACTTTGGGAAAATGCACAGAAGTTTATAGTCACGACTTTAATCCCGCTGACACCAAGCACTGAGTCAGTTCTGGAAGCGGAGCTGGCACAATGAACAGAGGCAGCATGCTTCTATTTTTTTTCCTGAGGTCAGAAAGCCTGACTATATACCTTCCTTGGCAAAGTCACTTAACTACCCTGAACCCCAGTGGTCTCATCTGTGTCTAGATAACCCCCTCTTTCCTTTTGGCAGCCCAGAGCTGATGCAACGTACCAGGAAATGTTTAGCCTGATGACATTTGATTGCGTTGTGCTAGCTTTGATTTGCAGTTTGAAGCAAATATGGGTGGTGTTGTGATTCTTCAGCTATAATTCTCCCCAAAATAAAGAAGGGTCATCTAACTGTATTCAGTTATTTAAATGAACCTGTTGGCACCATTTTGATGTCAGATCAAATCGGGTTAGTATCATTATTCTTTGTGCTCAGATCACTGTTGTTTTGATTTTTGTCTTTTTGAGACAGGGATTCTCTGTTGTAGCTGTGGCTGTCCTGGAACTCACTCTGTAGACCAGGCTGGCCTTGAACTCACAGAGATCCGCCTGCCTCTACCTCCCCAGTGCTGGGATTAAAGGTGTGTGCCACCACACCTGGCTCAGCTCACTGTTGGTACAGCTTTTTATTAGGAGGCTCTTCCTATCCTCCTGGCTTGTTAAATTTGTTAGTTATTGTCCCTTAGGCAACCAAGTGTGCACTAGGTGGTAGCAGAAATATTGTAACTAAAATGAGAAAATACTGGTTCTATTAGTGTCCAGTGGTGATTTTGGAGACATCATTTAATCAAAGGTCAGTGTTCTCACCTGTAAAATGTGTACGTTTTCCTTCACTGAACAAAAAGGCTAGGCTAAAAATAAAACCCATAAGGTAAAAGCATTTTTTTTCAAACCATAACACTGATCAGCTGCAGTAACAATGTACCTACTGGGCAAGTGTTGTGGATGTAAAGTGTCTTCCACAGGCTCGTGAGTGTGAACACTTAGTTCCAAAATGGTTCCCGCCACAGTGTTCGGGAGGAGTGGCTCACAGAGTGGGTAGCCCTCAAGGCTTTAAATAGTGACCCACTTTTAAGTTTCCTGAGTGCTGATGCTTCTGACAGCATGCCTTTTCTGCCTGCTGCCACGTCCTCCCCACCATGACAGACTGCATCTTCCTAGAACTGTAGACCAGGAGAAACCCTTCCTCTTGCACGTAGCTCTTGCCAGGATATTTTATCACGGCAAGGAGAAAGTATCTGAGACTTTAATGGCCACAGATATCTTTAGCTAATTCCTGCTCTCACCCTTCCCACTTCTTTAAAACCCAAAGATCATCCCTGCAACCATAGGGTTTCAGAAAGAAACGGAGTGTGTAGACACCAGAGACTGGGAAGAAAACTTCTGTTTGGGAACGGAAGGGCTGGGCCAAGAATTCAGCATAGTCTTTCTTTGCTTTGTGAGAGAGCTAAAAATACAGACTTATTATTTCCCCAGGCCAAAGGGGGCTCAAATAAGACAAAACCAGGAGAAGACAAAGGCAATCTGCAAGTGAGGATGCCCTGAGCTGGGCAGCCAAGACTGGTTCTCTTGCAGGTTGGCGAAATGGCCAACAGACGACCGTTCTCCAGCTCGTACCTACCAGAAAGCTGTTCTCAAGGCAACCGACTGGATTGTTGCCGTAGATGACTTCTCTTGAGGTACAGTTAGTTCTGCAACTCCAACCACAAAATAAATTCTTGGCTCTTTAGATGTCTACCTTCAGAATTCCTTAGTTCTGAAAGCTCATGAGGTTGTATGTGTTCATCATTTATGGTTTTATAGGCTGTGTCCACAGTCCTTATGTCTTCTTAATTATCTCCGTTTGGAAACAATGTCCTTTTGTTCATCTCACTTGGCACTGCCCCAGCTCCTTACGAACCCTGATACACAGTCATCAAATCTGAACACGGTATTCATCACAGAAGTATAAGGGCAAGCTAATATCTTTTTCTTTGTTTTGAGTGTCTACCCTGATCATAAGCAAATTCTGGCCAGATTTTGGCCCAAAGGAGCAATCCAATATTTTACAAAAGCATTTTAGCTCATTTCATGTTAAATACAGTGCTGTGCAGGAATACATATGGAAATGCATTCTATTTCAAACCATTAGGTCATCTACTTCCCTAAACATCATGAATTTATCTGATGCGTGTGAGGTCATCTTTACCACAAGTAGTAATTTTGCTGGAAGAGACAGGAGAATTCCATGGGGTCTGGAGAGTAATCTGAGGGGCATGTGGGTGGCCTGGGAACGTGGCTCATGTGCTGTAATCAGCGCAGCTGTTTCTCTGGAAGGTCTGTCTTTCTTCAGGAGTGCATGCTGCCTATCATAGATACATGTACTCACTAAGGAAGAAATCGGTGGCGTTATCAACTGCATTTGTGTGGATTAATTGAAGATAAATTTCAGTCTAATGTCTATGAATTCTTCATTATTCAAAGCTTCACCTTAGTATAATTTCCAGGTAATTATACTGAAGATTATGATGACCACATACAGTCAAATCTAAATCTAACCTTTAATGTATGAGCTCCGACAACAGAGCTATATCACAATACACTATTATTCCCTCCTATTCTCGGCCTCATTAATGGCACTTTAATATCTTTCTCTTTTTTCTCTCTCTCTCCCTCCTCTCTTCTCCTCTCCTTTCCTCTACCCTCCTCTTCTCTTTCCTCCCCTCCAGCCTGCATTTGAACTTAGCTTCACTGATCAATACTGACATCTAAATTAGTTCCCTTTTCCAAGTGTCAACAGCTTAGAAATCAGTATTTCCTGCTCCACCAATTTCCATCAGACGCAAATGCTCCCTCTGAAACTGGGCCAGATGGATCCTTGAGGAAAGAGCCCTTACTGACAGGGAAACAAACCTGATGGGCGGTGGCTTAACCAAGCAGCAAAGCCCTGGAGCTGTCAAGGACTGCCATCCTTAGGGAAGGCCGCTCTGGGTTTCTTGAGAGTCAGATGGATGTTCATTCTTTTTTGTTTGTTTGTTTGTTTGTTTGTTTTTGAGGAGGGTTTCTCTGTGTAGCCTTGGCTGTCCTGGAACTGTCTCTGTAGACTAGACTGGCCTTGAACTTAGAGAGATCCACCTGCCTCTGCCTCTCAAGAGCATTCATCCTGCAGATTTGAACTAGGATTCCCCTATAGGTCATCCATGCCATACGTCTGTCTGAGAGATACCTGCATCTGTGCTCTCATTCATGAGATTATGAATGGGAATGCATACAGATATCAGCCCATTGATCCTGGAACAATATATAAAACAAAACAAAAACCAAAACTTTCAGGTTTTCTTCAAAGTCCAACAGGAATGCTCTGCTCTCCACTTGGTTTGAAAGTTCCTTCCTGTCAGCTGCTGCTCATGAAATGACCAGGTATGAGCTCATGGGTAGACTCTGACATGCTGCAGCCCTGCTGACCTCAAGCAGAGCCATCTCTGTGAAGCCTAGGCTACCCCTGAGCCCAGGCTACCCCTGCCCATCTTCTTAGACATGGTGAGGCCATGGAAGCCAGACTGAGTTCTACTGCTGGCTCCTTCTACAGCTTCTGCATGTGCAGGGAGGTGGTGGGGCTCTGTGGAGGAAAACCTTGGATTTTGGAGGTGCAAGTTCTAGCTAACCACTCCAAAGGCCTGGGCTATGCTTTCATCCTCCAGTACCTCAGGTTTCTCACTTACAGACAATACTTTCCCGCAAGGGCTCATTCTCAAAAAACTGGATCTTTCTTTTTCTTCCATATGAAAATCATGCGCCTGCCATGACTGTTGAGAGTGTTAAAATTTATGTGCATATTACTGTTCTCCGTATGAATGACAGGTGGGGCCCTGGTGTGACTAGGGTGAGAAAGTCTGGATGGTTCAGTGACAAGACAGGGGTGTGACTCCTGGGTCCTCAGTGCACACATGTGTAAGCTCCTGCTGAGTGTTGACTGGAAGAGAGGGGGGAGTGGAGATCATTTCCCCCAACACGACAACCTTGGAACAAGTGTGGCACAAGCATCAGACAGGGCCGTCCTAAATGTAAGCAACTGAGCGATAGTTAAATGAGATGACATGCTTATGCCAACTTAGCTGATTTCAATCTAAGCTCCGGTCATCACTGCATAGAAGAAAAAAATGTTTTAAGTGTAGAAGACGCTTCTCCATCTAGAATAATTCTGGAGGAGGAGCTTGGCCCCAAGAAGCAGGACAGCGGGTTCCTTAGGAGAGGGTGGAGCGGACACTAGCAGTCACTGAAGTAAGGTGGCGTCTGCGCTGCAGAAAGGCATTCCTAGACCCCGGGAGGGTGGTGGTGTGCTATTTCCTTGTTGTGACCATTGTTTGGGGGACCCTCTAGGCTTTCATGCCTCATCTGAGGAACAGAAATAGTGTCTGCCTCAGAGAGAAGCTGGGAAGATTGCTGGACACAGAAAGGGCCCACAGAAGTAGAACTCCTAATGTTTTTCAATTCTTCAACCTCACTTTGTCCAAGAGAAGCCTCCCTTCACTGTTCACAACAACAGCTACTTAGTCTGCATACGATAGCAACATTTACAACTGTGTCACTGTGGATATACCTCTGGAGGTCTCAGCAATGTCCTCGGGTAAAATGCTTGGTTTGAAACCTTGTGCAGATAAGAGCCCTCTGCCCTTAACATTAACTTTTTAATGGCAAGAAAATATTCTTGTATGATATATATGTATGTATTCACATGTGTGTGCATGTGTGATCGTGGCTGTGAGTGTGTGTGTGTGTAAACATATGTGTGAGCCTGATGTCTGGTATCTTTCTCAGTTTCTCTTCACTTTCCATGTGGATGCCGGGAGCTGAGCATGGGTTCTCTTCAAGAGCAACAAGTGCTCTTAACTACTGAACCATCTCTCCAGCCCCACACTGCTTCCTGAGATAAGATCTCTTACTCTACTGGGAACTCACCGGCGCAGATGGACTGGTAGGCCAGTGAGTTCTAAGGATGTGCCCATCTCTACTGCCCCTGCCCCATCCTTGCTCTGTGGATGCACACTGCTCAGGCTGCCTTATTTGTGGGGTCTGGTGACCCAAACTCAGTTGCCTATGTTTGTGTAACAAGCACTTTACCCAATATTTCCAGTGCCTAAAAGTGTTATTTTAAGAACACTTTGGAAACAATGATAATTGCTACTACTTGGTCATTACTTACCAACTCTGTGTCAGGAGCTGGACCCGGCCCAGAGATGCCCCGAGGAGATCAACCTGGCTCAACAGTGGAGTATGTCCACTGAGAAAGAATTTTTATTTTTCATTGAATATGTGACAGAATCAAGCATGGGAAAGGAAAGAATAGATTCAGTAAAGAACACCAATAATCCTCTGCAGTGTTCCTAGATTATAGGATGAGACAGGAACAATGCATTTAAAGTTTGAGCCATTGTCCCACTGGGCCTTTGGTGACAACAGTCAAGCCTGCAGAAATTAATCCAACTAGTTCACACCCCAGCTTCTTTTCGAAGGCTGGGTTACTCAGCGGGCATACCTGTGGTGCTGTGTGCTTCCTTTCAGGAGGGCAGGTGCCAGGCTGACTCACCTGTTTGACCTCGGCCTGCAGGTGCCGCAGTTGAAGACACTGTTCCAGCCGCTTGTGAGTCTGCTCCGCATTGAGCTCCAGTTCATGCTGCTTCTCGTGGAGAAACTCCAGCAATTCCTGCACCTGAGCTGCCAGGTCAATGTCCTTTTCACAGATTAACTCAATTCCTGGTGTTCAAAAGAAAAATTGCAAGCATTTAAAAACCAGGCTGCATGGTGATGACAGCATTGCCTTAATCATGTAAGAAAGCTGGACTTTGGGAGCGGCCATTACTGGCCCTCTCCCAAACTCTACAGAGCTCTCGGTGCAGCTGGACAGATCATGCAATTAGTCTTTGCTTAGGATGCTAGGAACATGCTGGCTCTTTAGAATGAATGAATGCTTTGTCCAGGAAGCGATTTTCAATAACGACAGTTCCTTTTCATAAACAGGAGCGAGGGCGCTGCAACTCTGGAAGCCCATCCTAGGCAAGACAGTGCCTGGCGGCACCTGTGTAGAGACTTATCAACACCCAGACCCTTAAGCAAACTTCTGAACCATCTCGGAAATGATAAAGCCCAATCAAAAGGACCCTGTCTCAGGAACTCCTGCCAAGGGCATATTCTATTTTAACTGCTTAGCTATCATTTATGGTTAGATGAAAGTAACTACTTAGATCTCCTAAGAAATCAATGCTACCTTCCAAATAGACACAATAAATATTCCCAACAATAACACAGTGACACTGAACATTATTCATTCAGAAAATCTGCCAGCTTTAAGTTTTGCCCACACATGGAGCTTGCTCACTGTTCTACTGACTCAAAGCAGTTAAAAGGCCAGCCACTTGCCGATACGTGTTTCCAGGGTTTATGAACATAGCACCCAACCCAGACAAACAGCCAGCTTGTAATGGGCATGACAATCAGTACCCGCCAGCCAAAGGTACAGCTCTGTCCTGGTCACCTTACCACCTTGCCCTTTCTGTATTCCTCTCCTGACACTTTAGCACAGACTAGCTTGATTTCTTCTCTGTCCATCCAATGTTCTCTTACCTATCACTGGCAGGGTCCAAGACAGTCTACTGATTTCTGCTTCAGTAGGGTTACACATAAAGCCATTTCTTTCCCTTACTGGTGGCTAGAATTTTAGTGGCTTTTGTTTTGTTTTGTCTTTTGTTTTTAGCTTGCAAAATCCACAGAGAATGTGTACTCGCTCTAGACCCAGTCCTGAGTTAGAATCCTGATCTTGAGCATGTCACTGTAAGTCTCAGAAGCTGGGATTTTTCACAGCTACCCACCTCTTACACACACTGCACAACTAGATGAGACAATGCACATTAGGTATCTGTCACCTACACATGTGGCTATGGTGTACATGTCACACACACACACACACACCGCCAATGTAGAACAATGTTTACACAAGTATAGACCTGACCCCTAGTTCCATGAGTTTGCTAGTTCTGGTCTCTAACCTCGGACTTACAACTTCCAGTCTTCTCACACGCACACGTCTTGGTTCCTGTCCAGGATGCAAACAGTGACCCATGCTGCTCATGATTGATTGTCTACTTATTGGAGGGTTCAGCCTGGCCTGGTTCCTAGCCCCGGGGTAATTCTAACTCAGGACTGCCCATCAGTTCTGATCCTTGACTCTACCTGGCCAAGTAGCCTTAGAGTTCAGCCCACATCTTTTCTCAGGTTTCTCATCTTGTAGTCTCTGACCCAAAGCAGTTGAGGTCTTGATGTTTACTTACATCATGTGTGAGATACAGAAGACTAGGGACCCAACCAATAAAGGGGTTCATATTAAAATCCAAGCAGCTAAGCTCTCAAAGGAGCACACTAAACTCAACATATGGCCGCCTACAACATCAATCATCTCTGGGAGATGCCTCCATTACCCTGGCATACCATCAGAAACCCATCCCTGCCACCCACACGCCAGCATCTGCATCTGGGAAGCACAAGGCGTGTCTGCCCACACGGGGGGGAAAATTCATTTCTGGAGGCAAAAATAGTGTTTTATATAAGGACAATATGGGAGAGTGGGAAAAAATATTTTCTGGTGTTACATGATAATAATTCCAGTATCTCTTCATGTTTATTTTTTTCTGTGAGTTTCATAATTCCAAGTCCCTGCTCCTGAAATATCTGTGGGAGACGGAAAAGAACGGCTTGTTCTTTTGGCAGCCAACCCCTTCTGATTGCTATTTTCAGTTACCAGGGGGGTGCGGCAGGTAGAACATCTCTTGGGATGAAATAGAAAGAAGAATCAGAGCGATTTCTACTCCTCGTGCCTCGGCGGGGGAGCGGGGATGACCTCCGACCCTATGCTGACTTTCTGCAAATGCAATTTCAGCTCCTTCTCTGCTTCACTGAAGTTACACTCTGGCTCTGTTCCAGCTCATCTTCCTCCGTCGCATCTCTAGTCTTCAATATACTGGGCTTCCTCTTTCTTTGGGAGGCAGGGGGGCTGAACCCTGTCTCTCTCATCACATGTGAATGCCTGCTCAAAGTTAGAAACTCAGCAGGGATGCTTGCTCAGCATGTCACCAAGAACCAGTACCCCAAGACCCAAGCTGTGCAATTCTGCTTCTGTGTTGCGGTCTTATGTGATGAACGCAGGGAATGCAAGGGGTAAGGGAATGTCGGCTGCACCTCCGCATTCTCAGTTACAGGTGGAGCAAAGAGAGGAACATAAGGGCTTATCCTTGCCACACCCAGAGGAGCGCGTTCCACACTCTTCCTTCCCCCGCTCTCGCTGGTGTGAGTCCAGCTAAAGCCAGCTGCTGACTGGAAAGTATCCAGATGTTTCCTGAGTAGACTTTGTCCTTCTTGTCAACACTGCCCTCAATTTGATGTCAGACCTAGCTGTCCTGCTTAGGCGCTCAGTAATGATGCAGAAAGAGTTATTTATTAATTTTGGTCATCGAGCAGTGGATATATTTGTCTTTAATTTTATTTTTATTTTTTTTAGATTTCTTTTCAATGTCCTCCTACAGGGACCCGGACTGATGGCCCCTCAAAGCTGACTTCTTAGACCGTGCTCATCCCGTGACTGGAATGGAGGCTCTCTGATGCCAGGGCCAAGTTTGTTTTGCTCATCACTGCCTCTTCTGCCTGTGTGCTCAGCTCATATTACCCATGCCCAGCTCTGGCCAGTGAGCAAGCAGGCCTCTTTAGGGACGAAGTGGGTTTGTGTAGCCTGGGGAGAGCTCTGAGAAGTGTCAGACTTAGGTTTGAAGCTATGCTCTGAAACTTTTTAATGGTAACAGTCTGGGCTCTGTACCCTGTCCCAAGCCTCGGTTTCCTCATCTGTGCAATGGGAATCATAACTAAAGACTGCAACAAGGACTAGGTACAGTATAGTATATATGGTGTCTGGCAGTTCTGTCAGCGACCTTTTTACTTTAGGGACATTAATGAGAATATAGTGCTGATTCCTGAGGGAACTGCTAAGTAGTTTATACATACAAATCTAATGATGGGCATTCATGTACTTGCTCAATGTACATTGCCATACACTATGGTGTTTTGAATGTTACTAGATTAATGCTTTTACTATGGTTCACACTGGGTTCACCTGGAGAACCTTTGAAAACCACCATGTCCTGTGAACACCAAGGCCTAGAATCTCTGGCTGGCTGGAACTTGGCCATTAGATATTCATAAAGGCCCTGAGGAAAGGCTAACAACAATCAGGGTTCATAAGCACTAGACAGGATGACAGCAGCCACAGCCCAAGAAGCAGATATTTCATTCCATACCCAATTCAGAGCACTCTGCGTTCATGCTCCAGGTCACGGCTAATCAAGTGGCTCTCTGTAGGTCAAGGTACTATCTTACTATTGTTTTTGTGGAGCTGGAATTGGACCTAGGACTATGCACATGAGGCGAGTGTTATGCCACTGAGTGACAATCCCGGCCTCCACCATCACTTTAATTTTCTCAAGAAAAGAGACAATTCTGTTAGGGGCCAGAGTTGAGTATCCCTGGCTATACAACCAGACCCAGAAGGCTCTCGGCTGTTCCTGTTCTTACAGACAGTGTTTGCCTCAGCTAGAAGACATCTTCTCTTCCCTCCATCCCAGCCACTCATCTTTCTGGGCCATTTTTTAATCATATTTTTTAGATCAGTGTTGTCAACCTCAGCATAGAAGCTTAAGGACAGTCTAAGCCCACTGCAGACCAACCAAAGATGACTCCCAGGTGGTGAAGCCCAGACACCGGTATTTTAAAGTGTTCCCCAGGTGACTCTCAATGTGCGGATCTGTTGTGCACCACTGGCTTCCGTTAAGATTCTTTTCCTTTCTTCTCAGCGCCAATAGTTCCCATCCCTGCTAAACCTAGAGTAGCTTTTCATTCTGAAAAAGAGCAGGCTTTGCACTTCCTTTCCATTTATGGCACAGAGAAAGTGACTTGTGGTCTATTATTTTTGCCTTCATTTGTCCCACCCACACCAATGTTCATTCTTGTTTAATTTAGCAAATGTCATCATTGAGCATTCGCTATGAATAAGACATAACCACTGTGCTAGAGGCTGCTGTGTGGAAAGACCTCACTCACGTGGCTGAAGTAGCTACTGGAAACCAAGCAATCCCAATAGGATGCTCCGTGGGCTAGAATGCAAGCATGCTACTGGATACCTCGTGCCTCGCTGGACCACTTCCATGCTCTTGTGTGATCTCACTGCATCCTCACCAAGACCGCATGTAGTATAACACCTTTCCTTAGAGAAAGGCGAGGCTTTGGGGAGATCTGATGACATGTTCTGGGACACGCAGGTGGGAAGAATGACTAGCATTCACCCCCAAACTTCCTCTCATATTTGTGTTCTTAGCCTGCATGCTCCAGGAGGCTCTCCACAAGCACAGTTTAAGTATGTATTTACATTAAATCCTGGTGGTGCAGACATGTAATCCCTGAGATTTAGGAGGTAGAGACAAGAGAATAGGAGGTGTAAGACCTGCCTGGGCTACAGAGTGTGCAACTTAGTAAAAACTGGTCCCCAAATAAAAAGTTAAAACTAAAAGAGACAGAGGTGGAATGCGTCCCTAGCAAATGTGAGGTCATAGGTTAAGTCTCACTGCCACCAACAGAATGTTCAACTGCTGAGCTGATATTCCCAGTAGGAGCAGCCAACTCAAGGCATTACTGACACAGATGCCAAGGATATTTGTGTGTGTGTGCATATGCTTAGGTGTGTATATACAGTAATGTATGTGTGTGCTGTACCGTGTGTGTGTGTGTGTGTGTGTGTGTGTGTGTGTGTGCGTGTTTGGAGGCTGTACATTAACACTGATTATCTTCCTCTAACATTCTCCCTACTATCTTTTGAGAAGGCTCTCTTCATTGAACCTGGGGCTCACTGATGGCCTTGACTGGCTAAAAAAGTGAACTATGGGGACCAGCCTGCTTCTCTGCCTTGCCTGCTCCTTTCAAGGTTAGGATCACAAAAGTATGCCACTGTGCCCTGGGATCCAAACCCAGGTCCTGGTGCTTCAACCACTGAGCCATCTCTTTAACTCTCCATAAGAAATTTTCCAGACTTAAAAACGTGACGTGAAAGGGGAGCTCGATACTTTCAACCACAAAAGCAACAAGTCTGTAAGTCATGACGTTCTTGTCTTAGGAATAAGGTCAAATGTCACAGTTGGCTGGATACAGGACCTGGGTAGAAATAAGCATGACAGGAGGCTGAACCAAGGCAAACAGGAACTGGAAGGGAATTTAAACCAAGTCCATATGCTAGACTAAACAGAGAGACTGAGGTCTAACGAAGAAGGAACAGAATGTTCAGTCAGGCTGCTCTCGGGCAGCAGAGCTGGACTTGGAATTCAGAGAGCATGTTTTCCTAACAGCAAAATCTACCACCACCCAACCTGAGGGTCAAGCAGACAGAGCTGCAGTGAGGAAAGAGTGGGAGCTGACTGGGATAGTTTTCCTGTTTCCCCAACTCCTAAGGGGATGCTGACTCATATTAAGGCTTTTGCGTTATGTAGTAGTGTGGGTATACTGGAGGCTTCTGGAAAACCTGACTCAATGTTATGAACATCACACCTGAAAATAAACACATGCAAATTCTTTTTTTTTTTTAGAGCAGGCTGGCCTCGAGCTCACAGAGATCCCCCTACCTCTGCCTCCTGAGTGCTGGGATTAAAGGAGTGTGCCACTACCACCCAGCCACATGCAAATTCTTTAGTTGCATGAACGACTAAAAATAATCAGATATAAGCCTTCATTTATGTAGCAGGAAGGGAGAAAAGTCTTCATTTTGACCATTGTCCTTATTTTCTGGTACAATTGTTTATTTTTTACCTTTACTCAAAATTCATTCTCAGATCTTTATCTCTGAAATTCTGCATTCCTTAGTGGAGTCCTGCTCTGGATCCACCACTCCCCCCACCCCACCCCCAACTCCAGGTCCAGAGTGACACTGACCCGTTGGGTGCTCAGAGTGGCCCAGATGCTTCTCTGCAGGGAGGGACGAAGACATACAGTGAGCCTTCCTAAAACCCAAGGATCCATTTCCCTTTCTGTCTCACAGGCTCTGCTAGACTGAACAGCTAGCTATGGTAGGCGGAAGGGAACAGGCAGTCTCAGTGGAGAGGGCTGAGGAGGCCAACCAAACTTCAGCAAAGCTCTGATCTAGAACAGGATATTGTGGGGGTGGGCAGCCCATCTGCCTGGGGGTACTGTCACCCACACAGCCCTCCTGCTTCAGATGGATGCCAAGCACAGCCAACCTCCAGTCACAAGCAGTCCTCAGAGGCTGCCAGCTCCCAGCAGTCTTTCGGGTACCATGGGTATTTGGATCTGGGGATAGAAGTTGGCTTGCTGAAGGTCACATCAGTACACGTGTCCATTTGAGGAACCACGCAGAAAGACGAAGGACAAGCGTCTGGGCTGCTATGCCCAGCCTGTCTTCTAGTATCTCTGGACTTCCATCACAGCTACATGGCCAGCTGTACAGAGCCATAAAGGGAGCTGCAGGGGTAATCCAACCCCTGAGCACAGATAAGATGCTCAACCACGGAAAAGGGACCACCAACCACTGTGCCTTCCTCTCCCTGCATCTCAAATGTCAACAGACACCCGATCTACCCAGAGATTCTGTTAGCACAGAGACTCAGACTTGCCTCTACAAACATCTCTCTGAAGGTGGGCCCGAGCACTGCCGTTCTGAGAAGTCCCCAGGCAGACTGCGAGTGGACAGCCCTTCTTTGTGGGCTGTACACTTAGAGTGAGCTGTGTCTCACAGACAACTGCATCCTGTTTATGACACAGAAGGAAATTCATGGGATGATTTTGGTGTAAACAGAACTCGCTGGACTCTCCCTGTTTTGGTCCAAGGTGATGTTCATTGGAACGGCATACAATGCTTGCTTTTCAGACTGCTAAAGTAAATACAATATTGTAAAGTTCAGTTGGACTTTCAGGTGCTTTCTGTCTATCTCACGGTAATGTTCTCCACCAGAGGTGTGTAGCCCAACTGTGTTTTAAAGACGTGACAGCCTCAGTCCAACTGCTTCGGCCTCGACAGCAGGGAACATGACAACAGGCCATGTGGGGATGGAGAGGTGGCAGAAGCCTGGCATTGCACGGCTCGGAGAAAAGTCGAGTGCTCTCCTTTGCTCTGGACTCCCTATCTCCCCGAAATACTTTGCCTCGGTCTAGTTTCAGAAAATGGAATCACATGTTTATTGCATACGTTTTGAATAACGTTTCTTGAACAGAAAAAGCCCTAAATAATGTCATGGTTTCCTAAGAAGTGATGAAATTACATGATCTTCCATAAACTTTTATCAGCACTACTTAAACTCATCTACAGATCAGTCATTAAAAACAACAGAACTCAAGGATTCTGGGAAGTATCAGCCAGAGATCAGGGGACCGCCTTCGAGGTAGCAGAAAGAGCTAGGACTGAGGCATCAGTGGCAGAGTGGCATAGGAGCTCACTACCCCCCCCCAAGGCATTAGTGGCAGAGTGGCATAGGAGCTTGCTACCACTCCCCGTATCAGTGGCATAGGAGCTTACTACCTGCTTCCCCATGGCACAGGACCCCACTAGCCACCACAGACAACTCTACAGGTCTCAAACTGCTCTTGGTTTGCTTCTAAAGTACCAATTTTAAAACCTTGCACTAATTCCCACCACGATTCTTCCACTCTCTCCTGAGAACCCAGAGACTTTGGCTCTAGTCTCACCTTTCCCACAGCCTAACCTGGACGGCCTTGCATAAGTTACTTCAGCTCTTATGACTCTGTTTCCCCTTTAAAACAGAGGCAAATTTTTATACTCTTTGTATATATTTTTATACTCTCTGTAGATATAAATTTGGAAGACCTTTGCTTCCATCCTCACTTCTGCTAAAGGAACGAGAAGCCACTCACCTGAGGCCTGCACCTCCATGATATACTGGTGCAGGTCCTGGCCCTGCTGGATGACCTCAAAGGTCATGTTGTTCATGGCCAGCTTCCGCTCCGTGTGGCGCTGTAGCCGCTGCTCTGCCAGGGTCAGATCCTCCGTGTTGAAGTCATTCATCTGCCGGAGCAAGTCCTCATTCCAGGCATCCAGCTCTGCTGTCACCTGGGATAAGCAGCATCATCAGACAGCGCTTGCTGGGCCCACACGAGGCTGCTAGGTCGCAGCTCTTGGCTGAAAGCCTTACCAACTAACCCACCCATGGCTTTCCACTTCCCAAAGGTTTCCCCAGGGCTCAATGTCTATAGCAACAGCAAATGAATGGCTGTGAGCATCTGCACACTGAATAACGGTTTATCAAGTTTTGGCATATTCATCTCATCGTGACCCTCACAATGGCCCAGCCAGGCTGGCAGTATGGCAATCTCCAGGTCTTGCTTCACTCAGAGAGATGGAGTAGCGTGGCTGAAGTTCGCCTTGATAGGGATACAGTCGTCCAGTTCTCCAATCTGCAAAGACTTTACCCATTGTCTCACAACTGTTATAAAATACTTCATAGTCGAAGAAACCTTCAGAGCTAAGTAGTTAGTGTACTCCAGAAGCCAAAATTGGGGGCTAGAGAAGCCTGGGGAATGTCTCAAGGTCTCAGTTAAGGGGCTGGTGAATATCAAAGCCCAGGTTTCCCTTCTGGTTACTGTAGTCCATTGTGCTAGATTCTCTCTCTTCATTACAAAGGCTGAGAGCTGAAAAGTGTGAACAAACCAAGAGTATATACATAACATTCCATTCGCAACCTGCGGGTCACAACCCTTTCGGGGGATTGAGTGACTCTTTCACAGGGGTCTTCTAAGACCATTAGAAAATGCTGATATTTACATTATGATATCATACCGGTAGCAAAATTAGAGTCATGAAGTAGCAACAAAAATAGTTTTATGTCTCAGGATCACCACGTGAGGAACTGTATTAAAGGGTTACAGCTTTAGGAAGGCTGAGAACCACTGCTCTACAAAAACCCAGCAGATTATAATCTACTGAAAGCAGTAATGATGCTAACAAAGTCTTGAGCATGGAATAAATAAAAGCATTGCCCTGACACGGACTGGCTAGTTGTTCATGCTCTACACCTTAACTCAAGCGACTGCACCTAACTGCCTCCAGTTCTCTGCTAACAAACACCTCGTCCTCCACCCTCTTCACAGTCTCTGCAGTAAACCATAGAGAAGGACTTCCAAAGCACTGGATTACACTATTCCACAAATCAAAGTTTCCATGATGTCTTGTGTGTCACACCCACAACCACTGAAGGAAAGCATGTGTGTGGCCATCTTTTCTGAGGAGTGGGAACGGAAGTCTCTCTGGGCCACACAGTTGCAGCGTGGCCCAGTCTAAGTGCATGTCTTGGAGATCAGTGGTTTCCATTACACTGGGTCGCATCTCAGCTGACAGGTGGCACCATTGTTATAGTGACCGAACGCACGTTGCTCTAAAGGCATCGGAGGACACCAGGAAGAAGAAGCCAGCTAGAGGCAAAAGCAGTGATGCTGTATTGCAAGCTATAGCCATGCAGACTGTGTTGGGAGAGCAAAGCAGTTTTTTACAAGGGGCTGCTTGTCTGGGCCATAGGATTCCATTTGTTGTCTAAGGGTAAAATCTTCCTTCTAGCAAAACAGAAGCAGACAAAAGCACAGCAGCTGGCTTTGAAATGGCGATGCAGGGCCTGAAGAATTCCTCCCTGATGGCTCTGGTTCCCACTTCATGCCCCAGATCTTTTCAGTAGGAAAACAGATTTCTGTTGGACCCTTGTCTTTGAGGAACACTTTACTTTCTAACTGCAGTTGGGGGTTAAACGGAGAATAAGAGATACCTCATTTTATAATTTATGAATGGACGTGCTGCTAGAAGTCGGCTTTTGCCTCCTGTATTGTAAAAAGTTAAAAGTATGATTCACATGAAGTGCACATCTTTTGAGCACTCAGTTCTGAGAGTTTGGACAATTTCCTAAGTTTGGATGGATAGTCATCACCCAAAGTAAAACACAGACCTATGACCTCAGGGAGCTCATTTTCGGCCATTTCCTTGTGCGTCCCTTGCACGAGGAAGCACTTTCAGAGATCTGTCAGGGAGAACTGCCTATTCTCGGATTTTCCGTGACTGAAATCAGAGAGGAAACACTTTCTGTCTGGCCTTGGGCTCAGCATGCCACTTTATGTACGTCAGTGTTGTATCCGTCGTTGACGCCTCGCTGGAAATGAATGGAATCCATTCCCCAGACGGCTCACAACTTATGTATTCTCTCCTCTCCCGCCAACCAGAGTGTGTTGTTACTGTGAGTAAGGCTGATGTGTGAAGTCTCACACCACTCTGTCTGTGGGCATAGCGTTTTACTGCTTTTGAGTAAAATGGATTCGTGTTTCTAAGCAAGCAGCAGGGTCCGTCAAGGGGATTATAACGTGATGGCCCCAGTAACAATGTATGGAAGTTCCAGGTGCCCATCACCCTCACCACCTTCTGTCACTAAGGTCTGTTCAGTCTTATTGACACTAACACGTGGGAAGTGATAGATCACTGCCGTTGTAAAATGGACCGACCTCATGGCTATTGATGTGGATAATATTTTTATATGCTTTGCTGACTAATTTACATCTATTTTTATAATGAGCTTTTTTTTCTGTCAGTGTTTGTTTTTTTGAGACAGAATGTTGCCATGTCGCCAAGGCTAGCCCTAAACTGAAAATCATCCACCTCAGAGTACATGCTGGGATTACAGCAGTGTAACCACCATATCCAGCTGGTGGATCATCTTCGGGCTATATATTTGTAAGTCTCCTTAATATGTTTGAATATCAATTCTTTATGAGACAATCTACTGAAATAGTCAAAACCATAACTTTAGGTCTGTTCCTTGCCTGGAAATATAGGAAATCAGAGCGAAACTAAAAACAAGGCATGAAGGGAGGTGCTGGGCCTGCCTTTTATTTCAGTTTCAACTTTTGCTTTGTTTCTATAAAATTGATCCCACAAATGGGTCTTTCTGTCACAAGAAGATTCCAGATGGGTCCCAAGGCCAGGAATCTTTGTACAAGCTGGTGATGGGGTCAGAAGACGGTTTTAGGTGGGGAAAAGAGGCTCAGAGGTCTGGCACCTTGGGACTACGTCCTAAGGCAAAGGTAAAATTTATCGTCACCTGTGTTCAGTGTTTCTACACTCTGCCTCCTATCTTCTCACCCCTCTACCCTCTTCTACCTACAAAAGCAGGCTGACGCTGAAGGCCACTATGTGGCCTGAAGGAGGAGGGTTGCCAGAGCCAACTGTTGAACATCTGACTTCAGGGGCTACTTCCCTGGCCTACAGCTCTTCAACTGGCAGCTGATTCATTCCTTTTCCTAGTTTCCTGAAACAGCCAGAGAGCTCAGTCTGACCTTTATGTATTCAAAATTTCCTGGGGATAGTCTCTTTCAGGAGTATTTTAAGTCCTCAAGGAACATTCTTTTACTGGTTTCTTTTCCACTTCTTTCTAGGGTCCACGGTTGGCTTACAACAGAAGCTCATTTTGTCCTTTTGCTCCTAATTTCACCTTACCTTACTGCTAACGAGCAAGGTCACTTTCCACCTGTACATTACGCTCTTCTGTGGTTTCTTGCTGGTCCTGAGAGTGAGCTCGGCCTAACCATCACCTGGTACCATAGCTCTGAAACACCTTTGATCCTGAGAGTGGCTCAGCCCCACCATCACCCGGGTACCACAGCTCAGCCCCATCATCACTTGGGTACCACAGCTCTGAAATGCCCTTGTCAGCCCCCCAAACTACTCAAGTAAGTTCCCGATCACTCTTCAGAAAACACCCTACACCTCAAAAGCTTCACAATATGCCAGGCACAGAGAATCACCCCAAAACTTGGGGTGGTGGAGGTGGGAGTGGGGGTGCATCTACTCTCACAGAGACAAGACTGAGAAGTAGAACCTGCACTGGAAATGAACTTGGTGATTTAACTAAATTTGGAGAGGATTTGGCTAAGCTTAAAGTAGAGCCTGAACCAAACAAAACAGAGTAGATAGAAGGCTCCCAAGTGCACTCAGCTTTTAGACGGCCTGTTTTGTTGTTTTCTTCCACTCAATTAGCTCCTCATCAACTCCCAGACTGCTTAGCGACCCCAGTGGCCCTGGGGCCTCTGTCTTCTTCACTCGCTTGATTCAGAGTTTTCAGATATGATAACTAAGTCCAATGTGTGGCTGAAGAAGGAGGCCCTTCTCAAGGGGCCTGAAGAATGATGGCCTCTTTGAGAGATATTTTGGAAAGAATATTGTTCTAAAAATTGTCTGTTCTAGAGATACCCAGAAGGGAATTAGATAAACAGCTAAAACTTCATTTTTTAAAGAGAAGATAAGAAGGGAGAAAAGAAGCCCAAGACTTTCCGACCAGAATTGAGTCACGAAGATCAATATTGTGCTGCTAAACCGCTGGTGGACAGGAGTTATCCTGTTCCCATACAGTCCTCCCATGCTCAGTTTCCGATGTGTTTAGGTTGGAAGAACCTGTTAACTCTCTTCTGCAAGTATTTTATTCTCCACCTGTCTAAATAAAAAAAAATATCTTCCTCTTTCCTTCTCTTCCCTTTCTTTACTCCTTTTCTTTAAAAAATAATCATAAATTAATGTGATGGTTTGAATGAGAATGGTCCCCATAGGCTCATATATTTAAATGCTTGGTTCTCAGTACATGGGACTGTTTGGGAAGGATTGGGAGGTGCGGCCTTGTTGAAGGAGGTGTGTCCCTGGGGGTGGGCGCTAAAGTTTCCAAAAGCCCAGGCTATTCCCAGTTAGCTCTCTCTGTCTCATGCTTGTGGATCAGGATACAGGTCCTCAGCTACTGCTCTACTGCCAAGAGCCTGCCTCCCTGCCGTCCACCATGCTCCCCACTCTGATGGTCACAGATTCACCCTCTGAAACTGTATTACTTTCTTACACAAGTTGCCTTGGTCATGGCATCCTGGCAAAGCAATAGAAAAGTAACTAAGAAAAACAGGTGTTTTGGGTTTGTTTTGGGTTTTTTTACTTGAACTTTTAAAATCAATATGTTCTTTGACTAGGTCAATAAATAATTGTTTATGGCCTTGTGTAACTACTAGGCCTAATTTATCACTGTAGAATAGTATGCTTAACTTTTTACAATAGGGTATTTTGTAGGCCAATGGAAAATATTTAGTTTTCAATTTTTTCATTTTAAGAAATGTCAAGTCTTTCTCCCAAGGTGTTTTTTCCAACATATATTCGTTGCTCATTCTGTACCTGGCAGAGCGTGAGAGCTGGGCATTCTTTTGTCCTGGGCAAGCCACATTCCTAGCTGTAGACTGTCTGTCTGGTGCCACTGCATCTTTACTAGGGCACAAAGGCACACAGCATTGAACCTTGATGAGATCATCTGAGCTCCAGACCTAAGCGTCCAACAAGAATCTCTGATAATCTACTGAAAATGGTGGCTCTTGGGAAGTTGTTTGTCTGGATGAATACTAGTGAGGGCTTTTGAATTTTTATTTTCATTTATTCTTTTGAAGGAAGATGTTAGGGGAACCTCACGATGATTCTGATATGAGCTGAACAAAAACTTTAGAGGCGACTCTTAAATAAATGTTTTGAAGGAGGCTGATTCACTGTATTCATTATGTGACCCCTTCTCATAAGTATGCTTAGAAAATGCCACCAAGAAGAAAAACTTTAAAATATGTCTTCAAATAGATCTTATTGGGAGGGGTTAGTCAGTATTCAATCCTTTGTAGTTTCGCAGTGTAGCAAGGTAAGAAGAGATGAAGCTAAGTGGGGCAATGAGGTCCTTGGGTGGCATGGCCCACTGTGGCCGTGGAGGGTTACAGCAGTGTCCCTGGAGAGGTGTGCCCACTGAGCACCACAGAGTCCTGATGACTGAGGCCAACGTTTCAAACATCTACAAGCCTGACAGTGACATGCAAATTAAAGTCTCTCTATTTTCATAAGTTGTAGGACTATGCAAACAAACAAACAAACAAAAAAACGGAAAGAAAGAAGAAAAACAAAGGAAGAGAAAGAGAGGGAGGCTATCACATAAGTTAGAAAATAAAGTCAGTATATTAAAAGCACCTAGCTCAGGGGAGACAAAGCAACACAAAGCTAGATAAGTTAGGGCACGAGGTCACTGATACACTGGGAGACGCCAGTCTCAAGCAGGACACATTCTCACCATGGGCAAGTGAACAGGGCTTGGCTAGCTCGAGTCCCTTTCTCAGAGGGCAGTGAAGACAGTGATACTCAGAGGTCATGCTTTTCTAGAATGAACTGGGAATGCATCTCACACAGATGAGAAATCTCTGGTTTTCCAGATACAGGAGAGAACAGTGACGGACATACTAAAATATTTTCAAGAATTTGGAATGAAACAGTCCCCCACCCCCCATTTTCTAATTTTCTAGTTTTCTCAGGAGACAGTCAAGAACAAAAGTAAAAATTGTCAGATATTTTGATTCAGTAAAACAATGAAATCCTGATTTTTCTTCCTTCTCCTCAATCCTCTTTTCCTGAGATCTGGAGATTTTCTAGCTGAGATTGGAAGGCGTCCTCCAGGGATGCCAAATTCTGGCCACCGATCGGCCTTCTCATTGGGTATAAACTCATGGGAAAAATACTGTTTGCAGCCCGGCTGGACCAGGTGTTGCCCATTCTGTATCTCCACACACTGTGCCTCCCTATCATAGACTCAGCATGCTGATGATTCTGTCCACGTGTTTCTCCCAACTTGCCCCCTCAAAGTTCTGGTAAATGTCCACTGAGCTGAATTGCTATGCAGGAGAATAGCCAAGAGAACAATCACATTCAAACCTAAGACATTACCATGTACACACTGAATTATCTGAGAAGTCAAGATCAACAGTAAGGTACAGCCAGCTTTCCCTCCTCTGGGCAGAAGCTTCCTCTTGTAATGAAACCTTCCCAGGTTCTGCCTGGTTCCCACTCATCCTCATACAAACCTGGTAACTTAGAGGTGATTGCTCTGTTCCTTAGTAGGGTTAATAGTTCATATAACTTTCAAGTTCATTAAGCAAGCTTTGCAATTGTAGACTGAGAGATATTTTGAAAGACTCTATCTGTGGTCCACACTTTCACAAAATTACTTAGAGTCTATATTTTTGGTGTTATTTTGAGTACTCCTCCAAG
Organism: Alexandromys fortis; assembly: GCF_014885135.2. Taxonomy (NCBI): domain Eukaryota; kingdom Metazoa; phylum Chordata; class Mammalia; order Rodentia; family Cricetidae; genus Alexandromys; species Alexandromys fortis. Next base: position 4,045,619 of record NW_026067991.1, read on the forward strand.
CTGTGCATGCTCCCCTCAAGGAAGGCCACAGTCTGATCAGAGGACAAGTCTCCCTCTACAAACATGCATCTATACACATTATCTGCACACATATTTTATCAGGCCGGTGAGAAGTCTGCCACATTTCTCCAGAGTCTCACCAGCAGATTGGTGATCACGAGGCAGTTGGCCTTGTGTGGTACAGAGCAGGAGAGGGCTGCTTAGAGAAGGCAGCAGCCACACTCAACCCCGAGAGGCTGCCCGTGGCACAGCTGCTCATTGTTGTCAGTGTTCTTCAAGTTATTGCTCTTTTCGTGCCCCCATTAAATGAATGTATCTATCGTCTAGTTTACACGAAAGCAACCATGCATGGAGACACATGGCTTAGCAGATTCCCTGCAAAGAAAATGCTGTTTGGAGAAAATCCAAATCATGAAAGCAAAAAAGCACTGAACTTTCTGTCAGCTACATTATGGGCTAAAGAGACAATGACAATCAAATCAGATCTGTTAAACAAGCAAAACATAATTGGAAACTATCAGAGGACTACTTGAAATCTGAAATCACAGAACCTCATGAAAAAGTTAACCCACATCCAAGGTTACTATACAGTTTTGGGATTACTAGTCAATTACTGAACATTTTTATAATTAAAAAACTTCTGTGTGTGTGTGTGTGTGTGTGTGTGTGTAGAGGGGGCTATACCTTCAAAAACATTTTATTAGAAATGTGAATAATCAAAAAAATTGAGACTACTGGCTTATTTCTATTTCTAAACATTTATTTCTGATTATTCTAGTTGTAGAAAGCTTAGAAATGCAAGAAAATATCAAAGATAAAATAATTTTTCCAAGTCCTTGCCACCACGAAATATACATTATTGGCTCTCTCCTGTCAAGATGAACTCATATGAATGCCTTTCACAGAGGGGCTGAGTCTATAGACTTTACAGGGCTGCCCTCTGGGTCTCTGTCTATCTTCTGAGACAAACAGCCCAAGAAGGTATGTCAGGAATGCAGCCACATCCTGGTACAGAGCCTAACAAACCTGGAACTAGTTTCATTTCCATAGTGGGCACATTATGATCTCATTCCAGATGATAATGTGAAAGCCACATGTGCCACATGACTGGACAGAAAAGACAGGGCAGCGGTGTGTGCTTTCCGAACGTTTAAGTTAATTAGCGCATCTCAGCCGTCAGTGTGATATGGCTGAGGAGTCATGCTTAGATGGCCCAGATGTCAGGGTAGTGGACCTGCTCCACTTCCAGTAATCCCTAGAAACTTGGACTGTGTCCACCAAATGCCTTCCTTTAGGAACAAAACCAGAACTGCACTGTCCCGGCTTGTGTCAGTTCTGACGTGGCTCTTTTCACAGAAACCACCCTCAGATTCACACTCCGAAGCTTCTCCAGGAATGAGTTCCTATCCCCACACTGAGGCACAGTTGGTACTTGAGACAATCTCATCGCCCTTAAAAATCCCTTATGACCATCCGACTCGAGGCAGAGCTTCCCATAGGTCTGCAGGATTTTCATTTCTATCTAGGATTGGATGCAGCAGCTCCCTCCAGCTTTCTACCTGCTCCCAGGTATAGACCAGACCCTCTGACACTTGATGTCATATTTCATGTCAATAGATGCAAAACCAAACTACTATTTTTATCCTTTCATTTTATCAGCTCCTCATGCTATTTGCCCACCACATACCAAGTGTTTTAAGGTGCTGTTCCATACTAGGGGAAGGGATCTTGTATGTAGAATAACTAAAGAATACAGATTCTGTAAATGAAATAAAAACCCCTCTACCAACATTTGAGTTGATCCTAACTTTAATGTATTTGACTTGCATTTCTTTAAAAGGCTATTCTCTACATATGCTAAGGATTGTCTTTCTTCTTGGAGCTGCCGACTTCATGGCTACTGTGTGACATCCACTAACGCCGGGCCTGCGTGCATCAGCTAAGGCGGCTGCCTAACTTGAAAACCTTCGCTCATGGAACCAGGGAGCCCGGTGACGTTCCTTTAAGAACCCCACACCCAACCGTGCAGTCGTTTAGGAACCAAGCAAGATGTAATGAACAGTGACAAAAAGCTGCCCAGTGAAGCGGCCCACACCAGGAAGTGAGCAAAGAGGGCTCTGCTCAGCAGTCAGGATGGAGGGGACTCATGGGATGTGAGTCCTGTGAATTCTAAAGTGACGTCCAATACACAATCCCTCAGGTTTCTTCACGCTACCTACCACTCTGCAGATGCAGCAGTGGCATCGGCCGTCATCCTCCCCGCCCCTCCCTTCCCGTCTTCTCTCCTGCTTCCCCGTACCTCGATGGTGTACTGCTCGAAGATGCGCAGCTGCAGGAAGATGTCCAGCTTGATCTTCCGCTCGTGGAACAGTTCTTCCATCTGCACCTGAGCATCATCCAGCTGCTGGAGGACAGACTCGATATGGCTGATAGAGCTCGTGTGGGGCGTCTTGTTGTTGGACACAGCTGAGTCCCTGTGGCAGAGCATGGGAAGAAGAGAGAGAGGGGGCCTTGCTGTGTTAAAAGTGATGGAGGAGCAGGGTGGTTCTCCACACCTGGGCAAAGGGGATGCAAATCAGGTTAGTCTTTTAACAGACACTCAGAGGGCCAATGTGGCCTGACACCATCTTCTTAGCAGGAAAACCAGAGATGAATGAATTCACCCTTTTTCGAATTCATACTTTTATTTCCAAGATTTGCTGCTCTCCTATCCTCAAAGGGATAGAAGGAAATAAACTGAGAGAAAGGTCATAAAACATCAGAAAAATAGAATGACTCCATATACATGGCTAGTCTAAGATACAGCTTTAACACACACACGCACACAACAGAAAACATAAAGGTAGACAAAGGAATTTGAAAAGCAAAACCAAAAACCTTCCTATTTCTACCTCACAGGACTGTTAAAATAAAATGGCATTATGGAAACCAAAATTATCCGCCTACTTCACAATGCTGTGCTTACACTGTGGGCTGGTGTTCTGAAACAGACTTCAAGCCACAGTTAGGGAAGCATAGGATCTAAAGCCTGTAAACACGGTTTAGGTTCCTGTGCTGACCTATCTAGGCTGCTGGCCTTGGGAAATCACCAACCCCAACCCCTTTTGACAAACGCACTTCATCTCTCCCTCCTCACCTTACATTTTTACCACGAAGTAGGAGTTGTGTGAACTGTGGCCAGGCACAAGCAATGAGCCTGAAAGAGCACAAGGAAGTGTCAAGGGTTTCCCTAGGGCATGGTCAACCTGGGAGGTAAGGCTAGATCACAGGGGCTGGGACAAGAATTTCAGAGAGGATGGGTTTTGGTTTGGCAGAAGGGAGGAGACTGTTCCCTCAGAGGCCCCTATAAAAGAAGTAGGGATACGAGATGAGACACATTGCAGAGTGGAACCAGGTTACAAAGAGATGGACTTGTTTAGGAAAATGACTTTGGAGGTGGTGAGACCACCAAAGAGACACTTAAAGGAAAGTTATGGAGCTTATGAAATGTAAATTCTGTAGAACCCAGAATCCAGAACTTTAAAATGTGAAAAGAATCTGCACACATTCACCGTGTGACGCTTTGTTTCTTACGCAGCGTAGGAGGTGGATGGACAAAGGAGAAAGCCACAGTGTAAAATTCTCTCCGTAGCGGTCCTGAAGGCCAGGCACTTTTAGTTTGGGCGTGTCTCAGAAGCAGCAGGGCCTGAGCACACACTATCTGTTCGTGAAGCTCCTAAGGGCTCTTATCATGTCAAGTGGCTCTTCCTATGCCACTCAGAGCGCTCCTAGGCCGACCTCCTATCCTGCTCCTGGTGCATCAGAGCCGGAAACGGGCACAGTTTCTGTCTCCACTACTGTGTAAATACTCCAGTCATAAAAAGAACCTGAGGCGTGGCTAACAATGTTCACCGTGAATTTGCCGAACGTCTTGCTATTGGGAGGATCAGGCTGTTCTCTCAGACACTCCCTCATACGGTCTCCCAGAAGGAAGACAACGATTTCTACCCTGGTGTACACCAACTGCACGGAGTCATACTAGGAATCACAGAGATGATCCACAGCTGCCTCAGAACTCTAAGGAAGCGTGTCAGAAACACAGAAGACACAGAGAAGCCATGCTCCCGAGGTAGATGAGAGACCCTGCCTGCGTCCTCTGAGCTCCACTCATGTCATACTCTTTGAAAGTTCAGGTTTCATGGCGGGAAGGATAAGACAGAGTCAGGCAGTGGACAAAAGGATGTTACTGGGCTAGGCGAGAGTCAGGCCAGCGGATAAATGCGGCTGTCACTGGTGCTCTTGGACATGTGTATATGGTACTTGCTAAAAAAAAAATATCCATCAACTTAAACATTGTGGAGCCATTACCACTCACATCATGGCCTCCACTATCACTGTGCAGCCTTCAGCCCTAGGGCACTGTGCAAGACTAGCAGGTGGGAAGAACGTGTGGCTTCTGCAGGCTCAGCCCTACAGAATAAATCCAGCCAGCCAGTTTGTGAAGTGTTTCAAAGAGAAGACAAAACCATCATAGAATCCTACAGCTGGCAGAGAGTCCAGAGTACGTGCCTTAATTATACAAACGGGGCAGCCGAGACTCAGCAGGCTAAGTGACTGCCCACTAGTTAGACTTTTCGTTAAAAGCGAATGACAGTAGAGTTTCCTAGGTAGGCAGACAAAACCACCACGCATTATATATTCATAAAGGTGAACTGGGGGGAAGGCAAAGAGGCTTGTTAGTATGCAATAGGAAAATTTAGTACATCTCGTGTGCATGTTTAGAATAGAAATGATTAATTTCCAACAGGAAAAAAAAAACCTTGCCAGGGCCTCCTAAAGGTAATTTTTCATTGTTTATTTAATTGGACAATTGGTATGGTGGAAAAGCTTTCTCCAGTTGAAGTAATACCCTCAGGCCTGAGGGCTGGCCTGGGACTTGTTGATGAGATTATTTCTGTCTATAGCTGGCAGAGGTCCCAGCACTTGGCGATTTAGGGGCAGGAACAAGTCCCTGAGGGCAGGCATCATTAGCGCCATCAAACCTTATTTATGCAGCACCCGGGCATGGGACTGGTTGCTGAGGGCTCGCCTAAGGCTTAGTGACAGTTTATCTGAGGAGTCAGTGCCCTTGACAGGGACAGAAACTAGACTTGATGCCAGCAGAAAAAAATCAGTGGTGTGGGCAATCCCAGACAAACACGCAGCTTTCAACAGGGTTTTCCTGTTGTACTCATTTCTGTGTGCTAAAGTTGACAACGAGGGAGTTTCACTATCTAGACAGTAAGGGACAGTGAGAAGGGCATAGTGGACCTTTCCTCCATCCTTAGGAACTCAAAGCAAAGCGATGGGGCTACAGAATTCAGAGCTCAGCCCAAGATCAAAGGATAGATGTGAGGAGCAGGGGAGGCCCTGAGTGTGTGAAGGCCTGAGTGTGTGTGTGTTTTTGGCATGAGCTGGCCATATCAAGGACCATAGCCTCAAACCTGCGGGAAAATGACAAGGCCTCCCCACACCCTACAAGATGAGGCTCAAAGGGATGGTATTCTCTGGTCTGTGTGGATGGTGAAAATAAGTGCACAAAATGTCCACTGTAGATTTCTCCCCTTGGATATTTATGGTCTGGAGTCTGCTCCCCGATAGAGGCTGCTGCTACTGAGATTAACTAAACCTCTTTGATTCAGATGTATACCATAAACCCTGCCTCCTTGTTTAGCTGTCTGGAAGAACCCCACTTCTAAGTTGAACCGTATAAAATAAACACACTGAGCTTCCAGAGTGGCTGCTGAGACATCTCCATCAAAGACCCTAGTTCACTCGACCCCAGCTCCTTTTCTTCGTTCCCTTCATTCTCCATCCCTGGAGCTGTGCTGGATGCAGCAGCTGGATAACACTGCATTTACTAATGTGTATCTCTCTGCATGGCCAAATATGTCATTATTCTTAATGAAAATGCCATTCTTTTTATCGATTGCTGAATATCATCAAATAATACTCCGAAGCATTAGAACTTTCTTTGAACGCTTCGGTCTAAACTCAAGCTGGATGAGGTAAAGGCATCTGTAGGTCTTGCAGACAAAGCAATGGAAGCTCACACAAAGACCACAAAGCAGGCGGTGGTGGAGTCAAGACAGAGACAGAACTTATCTTGTATCTAGCCCGAGGTATTTCCCACCGGAAATCACTGCCCATGCTGACCTGGCCTCGGTGGGCTCCCCCAGGGAGGGAGGCGCTGACCTGAGCTGCTGTATCAGGTCTTCGCCTTCCTTGATGACATTGAGAGTGGCATCCAGGGTGGCGGTCTGCTGCTGCTGGAACTGCTTGATCAGTTCCTGGACCGCATCCACAGAGTCTGCACAGACGTCCTCCAACATCTCCTTCTGCAGGTCTTCCATCCATGTCCACAGCTGTGTGGGAGAGAGCAAAGACTCTACTCAGGGCTGAAGAGAGAGGTCATCCGGGGCGAGGGCAACGAAAACTGGAGAGGAGTCACATCCTAGACCAGGAGCCGCTGTCGTCATCAGCATACCTATGGGCCAGAGTGTGTTTCTACACTGATACTCGGTACCCATCTTTGCCAAGTTCACTTCTTGAGTATTGATATTGCTAAGGATGGGAAAACCAAATATTTTGGGGAAACCTGCAAGCCTGTTTGAGCAAATCAATAATTACTCATCTTTGAGAGACCAGGATGGATAGGAGACTGGAGTAGATGAACATTTTATCTTTTAGAAAAGAGCAAGTGGATGGTTCTGCACACTTCCTCCAGGCATCTAGAGACTTGCTTCCTGGAAATTGATCAAGATATTGTATAGAAATTGATCATATTGCAAATATGCAAAAGGATACCACCTGGTAAGAGCCAAGTAGAGATGAAGTGTAGCCTAACTCTTGTTCTTTTTACCATTGTTAGTTTATTTGGAAAGTTGGTAGTAAAGGTGCAGCTTCTCTGCATTTCAGTGAGAGTGTAAGACATTTCCACCTTCTATTCAAGATGCTGAGATGGGGTCAAGATGACATGAGCAGACAGACAACTTTAAAGAAGCCAAACCTAGTGTTTTGAATAAATGAGCCCAGAAGCAATGAAGGATCAGAGGAATTACTGAGAACTTATTCATTAATTGCTTGCTCACCTAGCAAAATGTGTTTTTTATTTCTAGACCTCTGGATCTAATGGAGCTGTATCATGGCCCATTGCTCCCTACTTGAATACATGGTCCCTGCTCTGTCCATTCTTTCTACTAGAACACACATGGTTCTAAACTAAAATCACTATACACAATGGGATGGGACTAATTTGGGAATCTCTGGGACCTCGTTAGGATAGAGAGGATAAGAGAGCCCTTTAGTGGTGAACGTAGGTCAACCTTAGTGGTTTAACCAGTGAAGCCAGAAATGGTCGGCCAGAGTTGCTGTCCTTCATGACTGTCAGGGTGCCAAAGAAAAGGGCAACCAAGAAAAGCTGGAGGGAAGGGGATAGCCAAGGAAGAAAAATGGGGAAGGGTGGGGTGACAATAGTGGTAATAAGGTTTGTGGATGAGTGGTTTACATTCTCCCTTCTCCCTGCTGATTGGCTGCTGGGTTGGTTGCATGTGGTGATCTTTCGGGATGCTGAAAGGTAGCATCATCTCCACAGGCAAGCTTCACCCTTAGCCACTTGGAAGGGATTGTTTTATTCTCTTTGTTCTGTTTAATTTCTGACACTAGCTTTAGTTTCTTATATAAATACCATGCCAGTTTGGTAGCTGTGATGGCAGATGACCTTGTTTCGCTCTTGAAACCATCATCCTTTCTGAAGACTCAACTGATGTAGTTTGAGTCCAGGAAAGGTGGGTCAACAAACGTGCACATATGTGTTTGTGATGTATGGGTTTCTATGAGAAACAAAGGGTGTACAGACTGATTTCACAAAGAAAGACACAAAATGAAGTGGGCATTTAATACAGCTGTCTAATTAAGAACTGATATCGTTACTCTGGTCATATTTAACTTAATACTCATTCTTATTACAAAAAAAAATCTAACAAATGATACTTTAAATGCCCAGGGATGACAATACTCCCATGGAAACACAGCAAGGAAAGAGAATTCTGTCTGGACAGCCTCTGCAGACAGATGACCTGGACTCCGAGGCCTTGTCTCAGGATGTGGTCTGGGACATTACTTCCTTCCCCAGCTCTCTAGACCAGCAACCTGCCTATTGCCCATGTGGACTGGGAAAAAGGAGATTCTTAAAGATTTGTATAATCTGTGCTGATCTCTGGGTGTATAAGAAGGACCCAAACATATTCCTGTCATCTCTCTTTATCAAGTAGTTCTTCTCTTTAAGTGACTATTAAAAATATGTGATTTGATATAGATGCAATACTCATAAAGTTCTCAGAAATAAAATTAAATTAAGAAAAATTAATAATAAAAGTTGTGATTTTTAAGGGGTGCCACAAATGCAAAGTGCTTGCTAACAGGATTATTCATGGTTGCATATTAAAAACAGAAATAGATATTAAGGATTTATTTTATAATTTATGTGTGTGCCCATGTTTCTGAGAATGTGGATGTGCATACAGATGCCCACAAAGGCTAGAAAAAGTTGTCAGATCTCTTAGAGCTGGAGCCACCCAATATGGGTGCTGAGAATCAAACTTGGGGTCTCTGAAAGAGCAACATGTCCTCTTAACTACCGAGACATCTTTCCAGTCTACAAGCATAATTCTTAAGAATCAAGCACAATGCCTTAAATTTCTTGATAGCCTTTATTATATGTGATCAAAATTGTGGTCATACTGGAGGGTTATATAATAATCTTCGGCCATGTGGGTTCTCAAATGGCCACGTAATACTTTATTACACTGGTTGTACTATGATTTGTTCAGCCAATCGTGCAGTGTGAAAGATTTATGTACGCTCTAATTATTCAAGACTGAATAACACTGTAATGAAATGAGCAGATGATTTTAGTCATCAGAATCCTGTGGTTGAAATAATTCACACAATAAGGACAATAGGATCTTTAAAAAAACCTTTAATCTGAGGAAGAAGTGAGATTAAATGTTATCTTTTTCATATCCCCTATTTCCTCTCTGATCCTAATTAGAGTAAACCTTTTGATGTGGGAAGCAGACAGAGGTAAAATTATGAACTTTGGTCTGCAGAGTCATAGGGACTCTAAGGTTAAGGTGGACATTCATTTCTCACACAGAAATCTCCCATAAATGGAGTTTCTATTCCATAAAGCTTATATCCCATGATAACATTCTATTATATGTCAGCACTAGGGCAAACCTTTAACAAATGATCAGAGGAAGAAAGGAAGAAAAGGGGGGAAGTAAGCTGGAAGGAGCTGGCCTTAGCAAAGCAGAGGGGACCTGCAAGAGCACCAGGGCTGCTCAGGGCCCCAGAGCAAAGCTGAGCAGGTGTTCCTTCAGTAACTATAATTCACAGAAGGAGGGAAGGAGGGGACAGCAGTGGCAAGCCAGGATCCTCTAAGAAATAAGTATACGAGTAGATGTTTGTCTTAGAGACAAGCAGGAGTCAAGGGTGAATGGCCCCGGCACCAAGGAAGGGGCTTACTTACAAGGTTTGTGAGGTGGCCAGTCTTGAGAGGCATAAATCAGCCTGGAGGATCGAACCCCAGGAGTCCTTCATCAGAACAGGGGAGCTTGTGCCCACCTATCCACCCACAATGCACGCTGCCTGCTAGGCAGGTCCTTAGGAAAGCTCCTGCTGGAGGTTCAGATTCCTCACCCCGCACCCTTTATTTTTATTGTCCAGAGAGACGAAATCAAAAAACTGGGGTGAATGAAAATGCGTGTGGCAGTATGGGTGTCCCTCTCTCTCCTGTTTCCTTGTTTTTGGTGAGACCACTAGGATCCTGTTGTCAAAGAACGCTAGCAGGTCTACATTTCTCAGTCATGACCTACTTCCTCATCAAGACCCTGTAAAGGAGGAGGAGGAAGAGGAAGAGGAGGAGGAGGAACAGAGGAGAGGTGGAGATGAGGAAGAAAAAGACAGCTACAGACTGTTTGCACATTAATTCACAAATCTGAAATCCAAAATGCTGTGAAGATGCCAAATCTCTCACACTGTCATTTCAGATTTTGGCATCTGGTATGTTGAGCAGGAGTTCAGAAGGTGCTTGAAGCCTCAGCTGTACTACTGAGACACTATATAACCTTAGACAAGTCTCTTCCTTAACATTCCTCATTTGAGATTATGGCTAATAAAATCTATAAGTTATCACGAAGATTATACAAGGTGATGTATTTGGCTAGTAGCAGGTATTTAACAACACCAGAGCCCAGTACACACTTACAATGTTTGTACTTACAATGAGTCAAACCTTAGATGAGGAAAATCACCTATAATACTTCAGGCTTACTTATGATTATTAATTATTATTATCAACATATAATGGGGAAGAGAAAAATGAAACAAACAGAAGGAGAATTTGGACTTATGGTAGAACTTAGAGCACCAAGTCTGTTTAAATTATTTCATAAAGAAGGGAATCTAGGGCTGGGGACACAAGAGACCTGCACAAGTTCAAGAAGCTTCCTAAGAGGATCTGGAACAGAATCCCAGTCTTCTGATTCCACTTACAGAAGCCAGGCCATGCAGCTAGATAGCGCTCCCAAGACGAGGTTGCCGCGGGGGTGGGGGTGGGTGGGGGGAGTATCACTGCCATGGGAACTGGTGGCAGACAGCCTCCAAACAGGCCACAACCCTGCTCTGGAGGAGTGTGACTCTCCTCATCCACACTCCATTGCTTTACCCAAAGGCTCTTAATGAGGAGGGCATCCTCATGCCTTTGATTTCTGAGATTGTCATTGAGAGTCAAGCAAGCTGACAACCAGGCAGGAAGTCCCGGATTAGAGTTAATCCCCTTGCTTTACAGACACTCATCTGAAAGTGACTGTGGGCCCCCTGGAGATGAAGCAGAGCCACCTTCTGTGAGCTCACCCGGCCTTGATCTACCCAGAGAATCTCAGTTTAGAAAACATTATCTTTGCATGCTTTTCCCTGATAGGCACTGCAACGACCCACAGTGGTTCTGACAAGTGTCAGAAGAGCCCATGGATTGGTGTTGGCTTCTTAACGCGCTTCCCAAACCAAAAAAAAAAAAAAAATCAACTTAATTAAGTGGGGTTACTTTTCTTCCTGAGCAGCAATCAAACCTTAATTAATGCCCTATTAAAATGAATTCCTAGGGGAACATAAACAAGAGTTCCTATGCCAAGGATGCTACCACACGAGATGCTAAATGGACCTCCTTCCTGTCCACTTACTCAGTGGCAGAGTGCCCCTTGGTAATCAGAAATGGAAAGCAATCACAGGCTTGCCACCTCCTCCTCCTAGGGGACCTCCACCCTGCCAAGCACTTTGCAGGCCCCCCACCCCAACCACTCCCCTCTCCTTTCTCCAAGTGATGAATGATTCTGTTTTGGAATTATCCAGATGATGCGAGGGACAACTCAGTCCCACTTCCCTTACTGCCCATCATCTCTGTTCCAGACAACGTAAACATCAATTTCAATACCCGCCTCCCTGACCCTGAGCCACAGACCCTAATGGCGAAGACTCAATGTTTTAAAGGATCTGTAAAACAGAGCTAGACAGATGGCTTGGTGGGTGGGAGTGTTTGCTTCCAAGCCTGATAACCTGAGTTTGAGCCCAGGACCCACGTGCTGGATGGAAAGAGTTAACTGGGGCAGGATGACCCCTGACCTCCATAGTTATGCAATGGTACACACAGTGTTCTACCCCCCCAATAACTGTAATAACATTTTTATTTTAAGAAACCTGTAATGTCAGAATATACTTGCAAAGTCGAAATGCTCCTTGCTGGTAGCAAGACACCTGATCAAAGTACCGCAATTGATTTCTGACAGGAAGAAGCAACGAAGAGAAACAGGTTATATGGTAGGACATTTTTGTTCTTATAGCTCCTCTTTCACCTCCTATTTCTATACCAAAGGTTTTGGAATTCCTTGAGCTGCGGGCAGAACGTTCCAGTTTAAGTCCCTAAAACCACCTGCCTCTATCGCTCTTCCTTCTCTAGAGAGGATGGGAGAGGATTTGGTAGTGACCTAAAAGCAGGTTATCAGACACAGAACGCTTAAAGGCTACTATCCCATAGCCTCTTAGGAAACTGGGTAGGAGTGCAGTCCACTTTCCCAGGAAGCCCAACTAACCCACCCACCCAGGGGGCAGCACAGCTTCTCACCCCTTACCTCTTTGGTGTGTGTGTGAAAGGAGACTGACATGTCCAGGAGAAGCTTCCGCTGCTCCACCCTGCGCACGAAGTCTTGGATGCGCACCTCCAGGTGTCGGGCTGCCTTGTAGATCTCCTCCGGATCACATTCCCCAGTCTGAGCCAGCTGCTCCGCTGCTTCTAGGAGCTTGTCCGCATTGGTGTATGTATTCTGCCAGCAACAACAGTGAGGCAAAGTCAACTTGCAGCCAGGGAAGAAGCTTCGCGCCTTCTCACAGCCCACCCTGGGACTCCCAGAAGAGTGGGCACAGAGGGCGGAGGGAGGCGCTGAGCCGACAGCTCCTCGATCTGGCACCACTCTGAGTGCGCGGAGCTGGCACCTCGCCTCCTAGCAAGCAAGGAGTGGGCTGCTACACACAGCGGGCACTGGTTAGGAGCCTTGCCTGCATCTGGGATGTCTCAGAGGTGCAGCGTTCCTAGAGATAAGAAGGGAGGCCTGTGAAAACCCCCATATCCCTTTTGCTCCTAATTCCCCTCACAGAGCCCCTTCATGGTCCTCACATCTCAGTCTGCTTCTGCCAGAGTCAGAAATAGCACATCCACAAGGATGCTCTGTGCTTCTGTATGAGAGCCATGAAAACACCAACTAGGAGGCTTGCTTTGCCCCCGCCCCCAGCTCCCCACCACTCTGCTGTTTATCTTTGGGAAAAGAACTAGCTCCTTGGAAGTAAGGGAAGCAGGCCACAGGCAGGGGGAGGAAATATAGATTAGCTCCTATGCGCCTGTGAAGGGTACATGCTTGCCGGCTGCTTAGCGAGGGAATCTGGTGGACTTGACTATCATGAGCTACTGTGTCCCATGCACACACAGGTGCACTCATGCCTCCGACACTGTCTGTACACAGGGTGGTATTCTCACAAGCGTTTAAAAAGACAAGCCACTTGCAATTATTGCTCATCACGACGGCAGCCAGAGCTTTTAAAGTAGTTATTACATTGTGTGTCATGAACACAACTCTTCCTCATTGGTTTACTCTTAATACCATTCTGACATCCAGTCTGTGACTCTGACACACATAAATTTACCCATCTCCCCCAGGTCGGCACACTGCCCTATGACCAGGAACTGGTGCTGACTGGCTATGAGGACCTAGAAGTAGAAGTCACCAGCAAATACAAGGTGAGTCGAGATTCAAAAGAGGCGACAGCCAAAACTGTACAGAACTGGTTTTGACTTCCCTGGGGATCTGAGTGTCAAGGGATGAATTATGGCCTAGAAACTAACGCCAAGGATGGCCCTCAGAAGGCTACTGACCCAGCCTCTCCACTGCTGAAAACACCAAGCTGGTGATTAGGAATTCCCAGAGAAGTCCCAAGACATTCTTAAGAAATACAGTTGGGGCAGCAATGGCCCAAGGCAAGCATTGTCCTAATGTCAGCCAGATAGGGTTCAAAGGAAAAATCATTTGTGCCAGCTAGGCAATTCATGAAAAAGCAACAACAAACAGACTAGCCTAATGTAAAGAAAGGGGCTCCTCTCCCCAAACCTAAAGAATGTTCACTCTAGACAGCAAATGAAAGAAGCCGTTCAGAGCCACTGGAGAAAGGCAGAGATGAGGGGGAGAGGTAAGGGAGGCCTCTGAGTTAGTGGACCAAGTCTAAAAAAATAGTTTCTTAGGGTGTTGGACACAATATCCAATCCAATAGACCTATATTTCTTGAGGAAGATTTTTTTCAAGAATTCTTAAATTCCTGCCTTGAACCCTAGAGAATCTCAGAAGTACAAAGAAACTTGAAGTTAGAACTCTACATTTAATCCACTAAATAACATTTTGTTGCAAAGCTCACAAAATAAATGTGTTTTTTTTTTTTTTTGCTTGTTTGTTGTTTTTGTTTGGTTTGGTTTGGTTTTCAGTAAGGATTTCTCTGTGTAGCTCTGGCTGTCCTGGAACTCACTTTTTAGACCAGGCTGGCCTCGAACTCAGAGATCTGCCTGACTCTGTCTCCCGAGTGCTGGAATTAAAGACATGAGCCACCACTGCCTGGCTGAAATAAGTGTGTTTATAAGTTGGATTTAAAACCAATAAGATGGGGAGAAGCAAAGCAAAGTGGAAGCACCTGTTTCATGTAGGGTGCCCAGTGCATCCTTGTTTGCAAAAGGTTTTACTGGTTTTAGCACAGACAGTTCTGGTCCCCAGAAACCTTCTAATTCTAGGGAAAAACAGGCCGGCTGGTCACTTTAATACTAGCAGCATTACAAGCATCCTAGGAGGACAGAAGCATGTGACATCTACTTCATTCTAGGAGAATAAAGTCACCGTGGAGAGAAACAGCACATAAACAAGGCACCAGCATAACAGATAACTGGGGGCTGGTGTTTCTTTTTTTTAATTGATTTTTATTAAGCTCTACATTTTTCTCTGCTCCCCTCCCTGCCTCTCCTCTCCCCTTCAACCCTCCTCCAAGGTCCCCATGCTCCCAATTTACTTGGGAGATCTTGTCTTTTTCTACTTCCCATGTAGATTAGATCTATGTAAATCTCTCTTAGTGTCTGCATTGTTGTCTAAGTTCTCTGGGATTGTGATTTGTGGGCTGGTTTTCTTTGCTTTATGTTTAAAAAGCACTTACGAATAAGTACATGTGATAATTGTCTTTCTGTGTCTGGGTTACCTCACTCAAAATAATGTTTTCTAGCTCCATCCATTTGCCTGCAAAATTCAAGCTGTTATTTTTTCTGCTGTGTAGTACTCCATTGTGTAAATGTACCACATTTTCCTTATCCATTCTTTGGTCGAGGGGCATTTAGTTTTTTTCCAGGTTCTGGCTATGACAAACAATGCTGCTATGAACATAGTTGAGCACATGTCTTTGTGGCACAATTTAGCATCCTTTGGATATATACCCAAAAGTGGTATTACTGGGTCTTGGTTGTTCCCTAATTTTCTGAGAAATCACCATACTGACATCCAAAGGGGCTGGACCAGCTTGCATTCCCACCAGCAATGCAGAAGTGTTTCCTTTAGCCCACAACCTCTCCAGCATAAGTTGTCATCAGTGGTTTTGATCTTGGCCATTCTTACAGGTGTAAGATAGAATCTCAGAGTTATTTTGATTCGCATTTCTCTGATGACTAAGGATGTTGAACATTTCCTTAAGTGTCTTTCAGCCATTTTAGATTCCTCTGTTGAGAGTTCTCTGTTTAGGTCTATACTTCATTTTTTATTGGATTATTTGCTCTTTTGCTGGCCAATTTCTTGAGTTCCTTGTATATTTTGGAGGTCAGCCCTCTGTCTGAAGGAGGGGGAGAGGCTGAAGTTTCTTGACAAGGTACAGGTGCTAAGACGAAGATGACTACCAAGTAAGGAGAAGAATGGCTAGGGTAAATAGGTGTTTTCACCTTGCCAAGAACTGTCCTAAAATCTTACACATAGTTCTCCTTTAATTCTCACGATAACTTGGGAATTAACCACAAGGAATTGCTGGTTAAGGGTACACAGCTTCAAAACAGTAGAACCAGCATTACCCTGCCCTGTCTTTCCCACAGTAGAGGCAGGCATTTGTGGATAGGTTATGGCTTGTCAAAAGAGGAGAAAGAAGGTCCAGAAACAAGACACTTTCTTCCTGCCTAGAGGACTGTATGTTTATCCTGTACCACAGCCATTATCACACAGTAAAGGAACCACGTGTGTCCAGGCCACCTTGTATTGTCATATGAACCCTGTAAAGGAGGGTTCTATATCTTATTCATCTTCAGCACCCTTAGACCAGACACTAGGTCTGGTCCACAGTGAGTATCTATCTACTAACTGTTTATGGAGTGGACAAGAATAGAGGCGTGTGAGTGTGGAATTGCCCAGATAGCCGAGTCAACCTAACTAAAATCGGCTGGGTCTGTGCCTAACCTTTTCCCCGACTATTACCTGAAAGAGCTTCTCAAATTCAACCCAGCAGATCTCCTGCCTACTTAAAAGAGTTTAGTGGTTTCCCATCCCCGTGGGACAGATGCCTTAGCATGGCATGTGGGGCCTTTCTTCATCCAACCCTGGTTTTCCCCTTCTGCGTTAATGCACATCACCCTCCTATAAACAATCTGTAGATAAACTGCTTGCCTTTCCAAAACCGCTGACAATGACCACTTGTGGTGGTAGCATCTATTTCTTCTGGTCGAGATGCACGTCCTTTGTTTTTCTACCTGACTGACTCTCACTCCCCTCTTAATACCCTGCCTCAGCATCACTTCCTCTAGGAAGTCCTCCCTTATACCTACTGTTTTTCTGGAGGCTGAAATACAAGTCCTTTTCTGGGCTTCTGAAAAAGTGATCTATACCGTCCCTCACTCCTATGGTACCTGCCATATTCTCCCTTGCTTAGGTCCAGATGATGTCTTCCATCTTTTTTTTTTATTACTTAGCACCAACAAAGTGTTCCATAAATATTAGTGAATAAATTAATAAATCAATCAATCCTCACCAATTCTAATATTCTACTCTGATCTCCATAAATTATCTGATATAAGACTTTACGTGTTAAAACCCATGTTTTGTTGTTCATTCTCAACTAGCTGATCCTATCACCTGGTTCATTCTTGAAATAAGAACCTGTTTAGAAGATATCAACTGAAATATTACCAAAGACATACACTGACCCGAAATCGGGACAAGTATTGACAAGAGACTTAAGCTTACCTTCTCATCAAGTCAACAATGGGTACTGCCCCGGGCCAGACTTGACCTCATTCTGACACAACTGTTGGCATGTATCAGTGCCCCAGTCTTAGAACCATGCCTTGGCCTTGAGCCCTTGCCTATGTTTCCCACCTGGCATGCCAAAAAGTCATTCAGGGCTGGGATTTTGATCTCTCAGCTGTTGGGTCTTTCATAGAGGGCTTCTGGTAGCCAGAGCCCCTGAGTCACAGATTTGGATCATTCAGTTGGTTACAGGCTCTTTTATTGCTCCCACTTCCTCTCTGCATCAGACAGGTAAAATAGTCCCCATAATTTAGCTCTTAAATCTATGTTCGGCTAACTCCTAGAGTCTTGCCTCGTTACCTTTTTGTTTGCTCCCTAGGGATGCAATGAAGCATTCTAGGCAATTTATCGACAACTACAGGAACTCCAGCAGCACAGACATTGCTTCCGATTTCTTGGGACAGGGCAGATACGCCTTTTAAAAGCAAGGGGTGGAAGAGATACTGGATGAAAACCTGTGTGTAATTAAGAGTCAGTTTCCTTGGTAATACAGAACTAGTTCTTTGGGAGGAGAAGGTACGAGGCCTAGAAGGACTTCTTTTTATTCAAAAGTACTAGTGCATCCTGGAACGCAGGCCAGGTGGAGGACCAGTAAGGGATACCTCCCTGACACTTCATGACTATTGGCCCCACAGCTGGAACCAACATGATTTGAAGGACAATACGCAAAGGAGTACATGCACCGAGGTGAAAGAAGCCACGGAAATATGGGCACTGGGAGAGCAGACTTGTTGATAAGTTTGATTATGAACTGTAACAATCAAGATCATGCCACAAACCTTACACTGGGATAGCGCTTTACAGATGAAAATAAAATCTGCTCCTTCTTTACCCTTTCTGGATGGATCAATCTCTGCACATGAAGGTACTTGAGGCTAAAAAAGAGATCACCAAAAGGGACTGGACAATGGTACCCAGGATTCACACAGGGCTAGGCATAGTCTCTGTTCCTACCACTCAGCCCTAAACCCTCTGGACTCACAGGATATTGGTACTCAGTAGGTCTTGCTTTGAACAGGTAAACTTACACACTGCTTTGGTCTTGCTTATCAAATTTTAAGGCTTAAAAGGATCAAACTTTTCCCAAGCCACTTAACTTCCCAGAGAACTTAAGAGATTTATAAAACTAAAAATACTCAGCAAAGGCCAAGGCAAATTTCACACTGTCTAGCATAGAAAAGAGGAAGAAAAAAGTCAGCAGGCCTGCAAAAAACAATGTGGAAAACAACCCATGTGAAGAAAAAAATACATCACTCAAAACAGACACAGAATTTACATATGTTAAAAATAGTAAAAAATGATAAATAAAAATAATCCGCTGTCCACGCATTTCACATATCCAGAACATAGAAGACAAGACATAGAGCAGTTTAACATTTTACTCTTAGTGACAGCAAAGGCACTGGGTCACATTAGCAGCAGATTAGACAACTGCAGAAGACAAACTTACTGAACTTGAAAACGTAACAGTAGAAACTATTGAAAAGTTGGGGAGATGGGCTCAGTGCAAGCATGAGGACCTGAGCTTAAGACCCAGGTAAAAATTTGGGTGTGGCAATGTGCATCTAAATACCCCAGTTCTGGGCAGCAGAGCCAGAAATAGTGCTGGGCCTCATTGACCAATCAGAAGCTCCAGATTCAATGTGAAATCCTGTCTTAAAAATAGAATGGAGAACATTGGAGGGGAACACACCCAATATTGACCTCTGGTCTCCACTTATGCACCCTCTCCTCAAATACCTCCCACTGCCATACACAGTCACTGCTGTGGAATATTCCTTTGCACTGTGTGAATGAATATATGTTGCTGTGTTTGGCTTAATTAAGAAGCTGGCTGGCTTCTTTATAAACAGTATAAGATTAAGAGGAGAGCTAAACTGAGAATGCTGGGAGGAAGAAGGGTGGAGTCAGAGAAATCACTAGCAAAAGCAGAGAGAAGAGCAAGCTGGACACGCCATACTACAAAAAAGTACCAAGCCATGTAGCAAAGCATAGATAAGAAATATGGGTTAATTTAAATGCAAGAGTTAGCTAGTAACAAGCCTGAGCTACTGGCTAGACATTTATAATTAACTTTAAGCCTCAAAGTGATCATTCAAACTGAAAACTCCACAGTGCAGCAGCGACGGGTGGGGGATTGAAGAAGTAAACAGGAGCATCTGTAGGAGCTTGGGACCAACTAGTGTGGTGTATGTAACAGTGGACAGAGTATCTCAGACAAGGTGGAAGGGTGAGAGGCAACATCTGAAATGTCTTCTGACCTCCACATGTGTAATTCAGCATGTACCTGTATCTACACATGAATGTGCATGTATACACACACACACACACACACGCACGCACCCACACATCATGCATACACACAAAAAATAAATAAAGGAAATTTTTCAGAAGAAAGAAAAATGGTGTTATATATGGGAAACTGTATTTATACCTTTATATCCAAGAATGAAGAGCACTGGTAATACTAACTACACTAATAAATGTGTCTTTTTACTACCACTTAAATATCTTTTGCTTATAATTCACTGTTAAAGCAAAAACAATTAGCAAACCAGTGTGGGATTTATAGTGTAAGTACATGTAAAATATCTGACAACAATAGCACAAAGTTCTAGAAGGTAATGGAAGCGTGCAATGTAAAAATGGCGTCACTTGTAAATAACTGTGATAAGTTAAAATCCTACCTACTCAAAGCAACTATTCAAAATGTTAGGAAGCTAACAAAGAAGATAACATCCATCATCGAAAATATTCAATTCATCCAAGCAAAAGGCAAAACTGAGGAGGGAAAGGCAACATGATCACCAATAATAGACATAACCAAATGGAATAAAAAACAAGATAAGAGACTTAAACCCACATTAAGTACCAACTGTCAAAATACCATAGCCTAAAACAGAACTGTCATGCTGGATAAAACAATCAAGTCCCTTCAATCAGGTTCAGTGTGTTTGGACTGATATTGAGGTCTTTCACCCACTTGGACTTGAGTTTTGTGCATGGTGATAGATATGGGTCTATTTTCATTCTTCTACAGATTGACATCCAGTTTTGCCAGCACAATTTGTTGAAGATGCTCTCTTTTCTCCATTGTATACTTTTAGCTCCTTTATCGAAAATCAGGTGTTCATATGTTTGTGGGTTAAAGTCAGAGTCTTCTATTCGATTCCATTGGTCGACTTCTCTGTTTTTATGCCAATACCAAGCTGTTTTCAATACTGTAGCTCTGTAATAGAGTTTGAAGTCAGGGATGGTAATGCCTCCAGACGTTCCTTTATTGTATAAGATTGTTTTGGCTATCCTGGG
>NW_026067991.1:4067789-4092936 GCF_014885135.2 Alexandromys fortis
GGGGGGGGGGGGGGGAAAGGGGAGGCGGTGGCGGGGAGGAGACAGAAATCTTTAATAAATAAATAAATTTAAAAAAAAAAACAATCAAGTCCAAACTCTATACCATGCAGCACAATGTCCTTTAAATATGTAAGTAGGTTTGAAGTGAAAAGGATTTAAAAATAGAACGATAACCAAAAGAAAGCTGTGTGGTTATATAAACACCAGATACAGCAGACTTGGGAGTAAATGATATCACCGAGGAAAAAAGGAGGTCATTTCAGAATGATCAAAGGATCAGTTTATCAAGTGCACTGAATTATGCTAAGCATTTATGTGGATAAAGACAAAGGTTCAAAGAACATGAAACAAACACTAATAATTACGCAAAGAGAGTACTACAAATCCACAATTACAGCCAGAGGTTTCGTTCCCTCTCTTAGTAAGAACCAGGAAAGCAGATCTGAAGACCCTCAGCTGGCTTGACCTACTTGACTTCGATGGAAAATCTGCTCAACTACAGCAGAACACACATTCTTTCTGAGGGCTGGAGAACATTTACCAGGACAAAGCTTATTTTGTGCCATAATGGCAAATTCAGAGGGTGCAAATCACCTGTTTTTCTGACTATAATACAATTAAATTAAAAATTAATGATGAAAGTACCTGTGGAAAATCTCTTCACTATTAGATACTAAATAGTATGTGTTTAGTAGCCAGCAACAGTTAACCCAGGTGCCCACACTACGCTGCTCTTATGTTAGGGCCTTTACCTACAAAATCTCCAAATTTGGGGGATCAAGCACAGATAGGTACTATTAATTTCATCTTTAAAATGGGAAATCTGAGGTGCCAAGGATTGAGAGTCTCTTATTTCTAGAATGTTACATAATGACAAGCCAAGCCAAGTCACTAACCTACAAACCTCTACTGCAAACTTTTCACTGAACCATCTTCTCCAAACTGCACTGTAAGCTTTCCATCCCTTCTTTCCATCAAGACTTTGCCTTCCACTCACTCTGCTGGGCTAATATTCTAACTGTGACACTAGAGCCACGTACTGGCAGCTGCCTTTGTTGCTGTGGCTCTGAAACACATAGTACACACACACTGACACACGTCTCCAGTGCATGCACACCGAAACACGTCTCCGGTGCACGCACACCGAAACACGTCTCCGGTGCTCGCACACTGAAACATGTCTCTGGTGCACGCACACTGATATACGTCTCCAGTGCAAGCACACTGATATATGTCTCCGGTGCACGCACACTGATATACGTCTCCAGTGCACGCACACTGAAACACACCTCCAGTGCACGCACACTGAAACACGCCTCCAGTGCACGCACACTGAAACATGTCTCCAGTGCCCGCACACTGAAACACGTCTCCAGTGCCCGCACACTGAAACATGTCTCCGGTGCACGCACACTGAAATACGCCTCCAGTGCACACACACTGCTTTCCAGAGGGAACCTCATTCTTCCCGCAGGAAGGACTCCCAGCTCAGGACCCATCAAGGCACCGAATGGGCCCAGTGCTCTCCTTTCCGTGGTCATTCAAACTGAAATCTCCGCCATGTAGCAGCAAGACTAAAATGGATTCTCCCTTTCTATGCAGGCTGTGTGCAGCTCTAGAATGAATGGCTGGAGAAGAGTTCTTTGTAAGTGATAAGTCACAGCTCCATTTACCACTAGAAATACGTCTTCCCTGTAAATGGGAGTTAGGTCACCAGGATAAATTCAAAGCGATTCACTTGAGCATTTAATGTCTGAAACATGGTACCGATGCAGCATACACCACATAATCAATGAGGGCAATAGAGGAAATGTTTCTCAGGGTGAAATGTGGGGCACCAGGCAGTTCCCCATCTGGCTTGTGTGGGCACTGACAATGGAAGTGTGGCCGACGGTGGGAAACAGAGGAGGAAGCCGTTTCTGACTACCAAGGATGAACTCACCAGCCACACTGCGTTTGCTGGAGGGGCATCTTCCTACATGCTCTGAAGAATGGGGCGGGCAAACAATAGCTGCCTCCACGAAGGCAACTTCTATGTCCAAATAAGGCGTGTCTAATGAGGAGTCCTAGCCAGATGCTCCCTAAGCTGGACACTGTCCATACGAATCTTCAGTTATAATTGGGATTGATACCAAAAATAACTGTGGTGGATGCCAACACTTCCCAACAGAAATACTCGGGGCAATGTGATCATCTCTGGGAACCTAAACACCAGCTTTATCACGTTTACATATGTAATCATCACCCCGTCCATTCCCATATATATATCGCGACTTGCTAGAGAGTGTTTTCTTCTTCAGATCTAGAATGCTTCAGCACCTTTTCGATCAACAGTTTATTTTTAAAACCTTGAATTTCTTTTAAGTTTTTTTTCCTAAAACAAAACTCTCTTAGTCTGTTATTGCAGCTAAACAGAATGCCCGATTAGTTTCTAATTAACAGAAAAACATTGGTGTAAAGTCCTGAGTTTCATTATGTCACCTGAAGGCAGAAGGTAAAAGAGTCAATAGTGGGCCAAATTTGTTCTTTCATAAAGACAAGAATCCCACCTAGGGCGATGGAGCCCTTAGACTGAGTTACCTCTTAAGTGCCCCACCTCTTAATATTGCTGCAATAGAAATTAAATTTCAACATGAATTTTGAAAGGGACAAGCATTCAAACATTAGCAGTAACTCTACATGGTTAATAAAGAACCTACAGGCCACTGAGATGGCTTAGCAAGTAAAGGCACTTGCTGCCAAGTCTGAAGACTCAAGTTTGATCTCTAGAACCCACATGATGGAAGGATAGAACTGACTCTACAAACTGTCCTCTGATCTCCACACACATGTGCCGTGGTGTGTGTGTGTGTGTGTGTGTGTGCAATACATTAATGTAAAAATATGAATGATCCTAGGTCTAGCCCTAGAAACCCTAAGAAGAAACAGCAGCTGTTCCTTGCTAGGGCACCCCCTCTTTCATCGATTTTTTTTTCCTTTCTAATAATCAATTGCCCTCTCCACTTATACACTGGTCTTCAAAGGCATTTTTGTCTTATCATGGACTAGACCTGAATGCCTCGGTGCTCTCAGGAAAGGAAGAAAGGGAAATGCTGAGGATCAACTATAGGCAAGTTATCCATTAGAACAGCAACAATGAAATTGTACTTTTCAAGTAAAGGCATGGCCAATCCCAGAGGCTGTGGCTATGAGTCACAAAAAACAAGTGGACAAAAATGACCAGGTCCAGCCTATAAGAAAAGCCCAGTTAAGATTCCAGAAAGTACGATGGCCAGCATGGGACTGAGACATAATAAAAGAAAGGCTTTCCCATGACTCCACCGCGTTTCTCCTTCAAGGGGTAGAGAAGAGCAATGGAGGACAGATACAGAGCTGGAAGGTAATTCTTGGGGAGCCTGGGTTAGCACTGAGATCAGAAAACAAGAAGTATGGCATAGAATAAAGAGACACTAGAAGCCAGAAGTTGGCCCAGAGCTGCTGCATGGGACAAACCAAGGGGGACACTAGGGCTCGAAAAGTGGAAGTATGCCATGATCTAAAGACACACAGCTCTGAAGGTCTCTCCCTGTGGCCAGCCGGCCTTTATACTGCCGAGAAGCAAGCACACCATCCTGCATCTGGAGAGCACAGCCTCCGCCCCTCTGCTTACATCCCCTGACATGCACGCCTTGACTCTACTCAAATCGGCGAAATACTGAGTGGGCACACGAAGCCTCTTCACGAGAATGTGCACAAAAATCGTGTAAAGGTGAAGAACCCAGATGCAGATCCGCAGCACGCCGGTGGTCCTGCTCCTGTGAAGTTCATTCTCCTGTGGAATTCTTGAAGCCAGAGAAGCAAGCAGGTGGCATGACAGCAGCCGCACAGCTCAGAATGAGGCCACCTGCTGCAGGCTTTGGCAATCAGAAAGATATGGGTGGGTGGTGGGGGGATGCACCCAAAGCAATGTTCTCTCTAGAAAGACGGCACTTCCAAGTGTGGCTGTTTTTCCTGTTTTCCATATTCTAAGTTTGGCTGTCTGTGGGAGGTGGTGGGTGTGACAGGGAGAGGCAGGGCTTGGGAGAGACAAAATAGCTTGAAAGTATTGCTAAAAACTTCGGTGCTTGCGGATTTCTTTTTCTCTTCTGCCCCACCCCTAAAGAGACAGAGGGCAAGGCTGTGCCTGGTCCAGGGAACAGTAGGGTCAGATGACAACATGTCAGAAGCACAGGCCGAGGCCCACATGTCTACCACCCCCAGCTGGTGTAATATCCCAAACTCTTCCCCCTGTCTGGGTCACAAACATCTTTGGAGGTCAGGGTGGTCACATCTTAGAGGTTGACAGTGGCCCACAGCTTCCGCGCTAAGGTCGCTGGTCCTCTTACTGACAGCATCTCTGCACACCCTACCCTTCCCACCAGTCTTAGTCCGTTCACACTGCTCTGCCCTTAGACCACATGGCTTTTAAATAACAGAAATTTCCAGGCATCAGTTGGGGGTGTTGGTGTGGTTCAAGGTCAAGGACTCTTCCAGGTTGAGTTCTGTCCTCCTCACAAGAAAGACAGGTTGATGCTTTCTCAGCATCTGACAGTGTAACCTTATTGTAAATAATTACAGATTTAGCCAGTTAAGATTATATTGAATAAGAATGGACTAGACCATTATAGAGTATGATTGCTTTCACATCAAAAGACATCATGGAGAAACAGATACTTACCATGTGTCATGAAGGGTGAGACTGGAGTGTTATAGTTACAAGCTAAGGACACCCAACTGCAAGGACCTGGGGATAGCTTGAACTTAGAACAGATTTTCCTAAACAGAACTCAAGAAGAACTCAACCCAGCAGGTATTTGAACTTGGATTCCTAGCCTCCAAAATTTTAGTCTCTCCAGATGATGTCGCATTGCTAAGGTAGCCCTGGGAAGCACGTATCACACCTATCTTGCATACAGCAGGACAATCGACAGCATCCTGTTCCATCCCACAGGATGCCCTTAGCAGTCTCTTTCTCAGACACAGCAATCAAATATATCTCCAGAAGCAGGCAAATGTCTCAGAGTGAGAAGGGGACAAAACTGCCTTCCTGTTGAAAACTACAAGATCACAGGGGACGCCCAATTAAGAGAGCCATCCAATTCTCAGTGTTTCTTTGCTACTCTCTCAGATGGCTGGAGCCTGAGAAACCATCCAGTCCTTTGGCTCTTGTGGGTATGGATGAGAGAGCAGTAAGGGCTGGTAGTGGGGAAAGAAAGCCAATGTGGAGCCTGGTCCCACGGTACTTAAGTCGGGATGGGTTGATTCCAGTCATATACTCATGTCAAGATCAGCTCAAGTCCTGGCTCAAATTCAAGGGTGACCTGGCACAGGGGGAGCACCTGTATCCCACATGTCGGGAGGAGCATAAATTGGAGGCCAGCTTGGGCTATGTAATAAGATTTTCTTTAAAATGAAACTGTGATAGGGATTTACTTCCATTGGTAGGGTGCTTATTCAGCATAAATGAAGATCCGAGTTCAATTCCCAGCACCCCATAAAAGCAGATGGAACAGCAAATACCTGTAGTCCTAGCAATCTGAAATATGGAGGCAGAAAGATCAGAAGTCCAAAGTCACCTCCAGCTATACTGTACTTGGTCTATAAAACCACAAATTGTATTTTTCAAAAGTGTGCGTATGTGTGTGAGTATGTATATGTGAGTGTGTGCATGTGAATGTGTGTAAGAGAGTATATGTGTGAGTATGTATTATTTATGTGTGTGTGTGAGTGTTTGTAAAAGAGTATGTGTGTTTGTGAGTGTGTGTGTATGTGAGTGTGAGTGTAAGAGAGAGTATGTGTGTGAGTGTGTGTATGTGAGTGTGAGTGTAAGAGAGAGTATGTGTGTGAGTGTGTGTATGTGAGTGTGTATATAAAAGAGAATATGTGAGTGTATGTATATATGAGTGTTTGTGTGGTGTGTGCAGTGTCTGAGAAGGCCAGAGAAGGCACTGATTCCCTAGGGCTGGAGTTACAGGTGGCTGTGAGACACCCAATCTGGGTGCAGGGAACCAAATTAGGGTCCTTGGGAGCAGCTGAGTCATTGTTCCATCCCAGACTACAAATTACTACTAGCCTAAATATTTATCAATTAGAACAGCTCACCTCACCCTCGAAGGCTCACAGGCCATCATGGAACAGGGAAGGGAAAGATGATAAAAGACAGAGGTCAGGGAAATGGGATCAAAACAGCATCTTCTGGACATGAAAGGGCCACTCACTCACAAACTCACAGTAGACGTGGTTGCCCACACAAGATCAAGCCTGTCAACATTCCGACATGGAGAGGGGTGGCCATCATGAGCACCGACCCCAGGCTGAGGAGCTAGAGGCAGCTCATGGCTCCTAGGGGAGGGTGAGTTGGTCGTCTTTAAGGGTGTGGCTCCTGGTAGATTGCCAATTCTCCAGTGGCTGGCCCAACACCATGAGTAAAAAGGCAACGGAAACAGGACTGATGGGTTATAATAACAAAACAAAAATGAGGATGCAAGTTGGAAAGTGGTAGAGGAGGGTGGAGTTAAGAAGAGCGGAGGGCAGATATAATCAAAATACAAGCTGTGCATTGATAAAATTCTCAAAGGACTAATAAAGTGATTTGGAAAAGAAGAGTTTACTCTGTGGTGTCACATCTCCATGTTAGAGTAGGATGCAGCTACCACAGTCATGCGTTTAAAGAACATTTAAGGAACGAGGAAGAATCAATAAAACAGTAAGAGAAGAAGTCAGGATAAAGGCAGCCACAGTTCTAACTTCACTCTCTATTTTAAAACTCCTACCAATAATGGCTTCAGTTTGGGGTCAACTTAGAAGTATGGCACATGGTAGGTTATGCTATTATAACAGAGACAAAAAAGAACCTGAGGGAGTCCTCATGGTGGCAAATGGGAGATGCTGACTGGGGGTTCACTGTGGGCCCCAAAGCAAAGCATTCTTGGTATTCTGCTGGGTACAGCTTGTTGGTCGGGATTGACAGTGGTTATCTCTAAGTAAAAATAGCAATGAATTATCTTTTCTACTATGTCTCTGTTTTCCAATTATTATATAATTAATGAACATGCATTGGTTTTATTATTAGAAAAAAAATCACTTATGATATAAATTTAAATGCTGGGCATTCCCTAGCAATTAATCAATCTAAAAATAAACAGATTATATTTACACGCTTGCCATGATTATCCAGGATAGATGGAATGAGGAAGCCAAAGAAGATTAGTAGCTTATTAATTCATGTATCATTGCAACATACTACAACAAAGAGGGATTTCTTCAAAAAAAAAAAAAACAAGATAAAATGAGTTTCAAAAGATAAAGGCAAGGATTCAATATATTTGTCAACCAAAAGATGATGATTTGAGTGAGCTTGGAAATGCCAATAAAGTACCATTATCAATGTACTTAGAGAGGGGTGTGCTCTGTCTGGCCAGCCACAGTGAAATCACACAGCCTGGAAATCTTGCTTCAGCTCCAATCAGATATTTCCTCTTTCCCAGTTTGAATTTGGTGACATTGCTCACCGTAGGTTAGAAGAAGCATGGTTAGGGTGTTATATATACATGCAAAAGGAGATTGGATTAAAAGCAATCCCCTAAGAAACCTTAGAAATTATTCTCCCTGGCAGAGTGCCAGAGGCATACATACATGACCCTCAGATGTCTGTCCCCAGCAAACCAGCAAGAAATTTGTCAAATGAGAACATGCATCAGCGAGGCAGGTTCCTGGCCCGGGGACTCTCAGTTTTGGCTGAAGGCTTCCTCATCACTGTCAGACACCTGTCAAAGCTTTATCACAGACACCTGTCAAAGCTTTATCACGGAGCTGACAGCTGCATGAGTGATAAGCATGACGCTGGTCTGTGGTGCTTTCAGGGATGAAACTGGCAAGCTCACATGGACTGAAATGCTTAATCTCTGTATATAAAAACTAGTAAAATAAATGTGGAGCGGTGCAAGCATGAACCAGCTAAAGGAGATGCCCAGAGCTAGGGGAATCAGCCCTGCTTGCTTAGTTCTGTTGTTCCACTGCGGAAGTGGAACCCAGCTTCAGAAACTACCCTCACTGACTATGCTATTTAAAAAATCATCATTGCCAGAAAAAAAGTCATCATTGCCAGACTGGACAGTGCTCGTAAACTCCTTTAATCCCAGCACTTGGGAGGCAGAGGTGGGTGGATCTCTGTGAGATCGAGGCCAGCCTGGTCTATAAAGCAAGTTCCAGGGCAGCCAGGGCTACACAGAGAAATCCTGTCTTTAAAAATCAAAACCAAAACCAAAACAATCACCACAGCCATGGGCTGGTAGACCAGCTCAGCAGGTAATGCACCAAGCCTGACAGCCTGAGTTTGATTCCCCGGACCCACGTGATGGAAGCAGGGAACTCACTCCTGGAAGTTGTTGTCTGACCTCTACATGTGTGCATAAATGTGTACATGGGCACACACGCTTGTACACAAATACATTAAATAAATAAAATGTTATATTTATGGAAAACATCATTGTCACCTAACATGGCTATGGGACAGGGAGGTGCTCTAAGGCCTACAAGGAATGACCTACACAGCTGTAGGGACTGGATTCCTGGTCAGGTCCCCTTGAATACAGGCCAGCCTGAGCACTGTATTGCTGGGCTGGAAGGAACCCTCAGTGAAGGGGATAGGAAAACAACCTTCGCCTCCATGCTGGGCCTCGTCAGGATTTCTATTCATCATGGAAATTAGTGTGCCCTTGGGCATCAAGAAGAGAGGTGTGTATACAACAGCCTATATATAAGGCATGGGAAGTAGAATTGTATTTCAGAACTGTGTATTATTTAGCACCAGTAAACGTGAAAGGAGAATTTCAGCAGGAGACCCTTAGGGTGAAATCTTAGTTCACTATAAAATTAAATCATGTAGAACGGTCCCCTCTCCAGGGCCCTGGAGGAAATGAGGTGGGACACTAAGTACAAAGTGGTAATCTAATACCCGGGGCATGCTAGGCAAAGGAGCGACCAGGGCAAAATGGGGGAAGCCTTGAGAAACTGTCACTAGGAAATGAGTTTTCGAGCCAATCTTAAAATCTAAAATGTGAGGTCAAAAGCAGTACTCTTCCAAGCAAAAGACAGGCCCAGTGGTCAGGAGGCACCAGGAGTCCTGGGGAAAGGTTAAGAGGTGATAGTGAGCGCTTCTCTATTACCCAGGCTAAGGAGGGAATGCTGGCTGCAGAGCACCCTTTGGTGCAAGGTCAGGTCAAGGGGTCACTGTGTGGAAGGTGCAGGGCAGGGTGGGGATGGGGCAGGGAGTGAGCAAGATGGAGGAAGGAGACCCTCTGCCCCCAGTACAAAGCACAATACTGTTTCTCCATTGGTAATTCCTTTGCCCCCGAAGTCTCACTGACCCAACTTATATAAACATGAGAACAAAGCAGATCCTTGCTCAACACATCATTAGCCTTAGCTTCAGAATGTGCAAAGAATTCCGGCTAATCCAGTGAGCAAGCCTGGGAACCTGGCCCTCAATCAGCGAAGCAACCCAGGGTGTTAAGAGTTCAGTCAGACCGAGAGTCACATTCCCCCTCTTGGGAAACTCCCAAGTTTGCTGCAATATCATCAATCTCTTCTGTATCTTTAGTTCGTCTTTTCTGAGTAGGTTCCAGACATGATCTCATCCAGCCACCGTATCTCCTGAATAACAATGATAACGATTTACATTTGTTCTGTGTGCTAAGTGTATGAAAGTGCTACTAAGTGTATTTTCCTACTTAATGCCTAGTTCAAATAAAATGGAAGAGACGGAATTCCCACTTTGTAGATGCAGAAACTGAAGCTCTACAAGGTTATGTTACTGGTGGAGCAGCACCGAGTCTCCTATCCACATGTCCCAATCCCTGTATCCATCTATAGAAGCTTAGTCCCCATATAGGGAAGAAATCAGGAAGAACCAGTAACTGGTATTCTGTAGATGGGGAGACCGTGGTACTCACTGTTCAAATGGCTTTCACGGAAGAGACAGAGCAAAGAAAAGGAGAACCTAGAAAACTGTCCTGTGTTCAAGTCACGTGGTATCATACATCTGGTGTCATCCCCTGAAACCATGATAGGATATACTTTTTTGAGTAAAATCCAAACTTTAACTCTTTCTAACCTCATGAACTTGCAGAACTCTCACCGGAGTGAAAGCTACAGCAGGTGGACCAGACAGATCCCAGGCATGACGGACAGTTTGATTGGACTGGAAAGCATCTAGCTGATTAGAAGGCAGACTTCTGGGACCACCCGTGAGGATGTTTCCAGACAGGATTCCTTAAGGAGGGAAGAAGAGCCCTAAATGGGCACAGTACCCCACTGCTTGCAGCATGTGATGCATTGGAACAGGGTGGGAAAGTCCCTGTGTGCAGAAGCTCTCCCTCTCTGTGCATCTCTGATGGCCATCTTATCCTACATCCCATGATGCTCTGTCTCACACTGCAGAAACAGCTAGGCTCGGAAACTGCAGGCTAAAATAAACGTTCTTGCTCTAATTTTTTCTGTCGGTATTTCCTACCCAGCAACAAGTCTGACTGATCCAAAGTCTCGATCTGAATAACCTTTTCTCCTTTAGCTATAGCTTTTTAAGGAAATGAGAATGACCCAAACACATACTTTTAGGCAGAGTTCAAGCCTCACGGAGAAGAGAAATGAAAATGGAGCAGGCCCATCACATGGTCTGGAGTTCTCGTTTTAGACTTTCTCACTGCCTCCTCCCTGGATGATATTTTCAAGTTCTAGGCATGTGATGGACTGAAGTCCACCAGAGCTATTTCAGTCTGAATTTGGCATTGTTGAGTCTAAGATATATGGTACAAAATAGAACACAACGTGAAACACCATGGAGTTATGTAACTGGAGCTGAGGCTACCCACATTTTGTGCTGTTAGCTCCTCGATTATGGAAGGACAGCCGTCTATCAACCTCAGCATAAACTCCACAGGCAAGGTGTTAGCCTAGACTTTGCTTTGAGCATCCCAGGGCAAATATAGACATAGATCCTGATGAGGCTAGCATGTCCCCCCAGCTACTCCTGGGAGGCTGTAAAAACCTAGACCCCTTTATCAAACCTGGCTTCCAGGTGGAAGAGCTCAAATTTGTTCCTGTCAGAACTTGGCAGTGAGTTTTTGAAAATTATTCCAGACAAATGGCTTACGAAAATGTTTCTAGTTGCTTCCTGGCAGAGAAAGAAGGTACCGATCTGCCTGGCGTGTTGTTCTGTTTGGTGATGCAGTTTGGGGTTTGCATAACACCGCCAGGAGCCCCTTCATTTTGGGTCTTTGGATTGCTTCTTGATACTCATTGCCTGCACCAGGTTTTCCACTCACCCCAAGTTCTCAAATACCCTTTCCTTTAAGAACAGACACTCCAGATTGACTCCTAGGTTTCCCACTCACCCCAAGTTCTCAAATACCCGTTCCTTTAAGAACAGACACTCCAGATTGACTCCTGCTGCCTTGAGGGTCACACCAAGGAGGGGGGGACTTGCCTCGTGGAAGTCTCAGGGTTGTGGAAGACACTGCCCACCGGAATGAAAGCACGCTTCAGACAGAAGAGGCATGAAGATAAAGGGGAAGGGGAGGAGGCAGAGAGAAAGCAGTGGAGAGAAGGAGGGAGAGGAGGGGGAAGACAAGGGCAATGACTAGGAGGAAGAAAGGGGCTAGAGACCTCACTGCTTACAATGCACCCCCTCTACTGCACGCAGTACTACTCCCCAGGCAGGTTTACAGGCTCACAGTCTTCACAGACCTCTAATGCGCATGCCTGCAGAGAAGAGCATGGAAGGTCTTGGGGGGAAATCGCCATTCTCTGATGCTTTGCCTTGGGAAAGGACTTGTTTGTGTTTGCTTTTTATGAGGCAGGGTCTCATGGAGCCCAGGCTAGCCCCAAACTTAATATATAGTAGAGTCCGTCCGTCCCCCCAAGAACTGAGATCACAGGTATGTATTATCATGTCTGGCTTGCGGGCAAAGATTCTCCATGATTATCTCAAAACAGGTCCTCTGTTTCCAAGGTTTATTTTGCTTCTGTTTGTAGCCTTACAATTATAACTGGTTTTAATAACCTATTTAGTTACTAGAAGCTAGAAAATAATAAAAGTCTTTATATTAAAGACTTTGTCAACAAAGAAAAAATAGCATGTATTCATTACCATGGCGATCTCATTAGAAAAGCTAGCCAGGAAATCTACCCATAACACAAACCGAGAAATATCTGGGCGAATAAACACCAAGTATTAGCAACTGTGAGACAGTCAGACAACTGGGTGGGCAGACTGTTTCTGTTCCTTTGTGCTTGTCTGCATTTTCTATATTAAAAACATGTAGCTTCATAATTAAAAATAAGAGATAAACAAAAATAACATAGAAACTTCCCTTAGAAAAACAACCAAAAGTAGGGTTGAGTCAGCCGGCCTGTTTCCTCCAAATGAATGCTTCTGGAAGCGTGGGTTCTGAGACACCCTGCTGGGCTCAGATCCTGCTTCCTTCCCCAAGCCCAAACTCCTAAGCTGGGAAGAGGAGGGAAATA
This sequence comes from Alexandromys fortis, assembly GCF_014885135.2. Lineage (NCBI taxonomy): Eukaryota > Metazoa > Chordata > Mammalia > Rodentia > Cricetidae > Alexandromys > Alexandromys fortis. The sequence goes on from NW_026067991.1 coordinate 4,080,333, forward strand.
TTAACACTAACTCTGCTTCAAGGATCAGATGAAAGATTTCCTCGTTAAAGTATGCTTTGATAATTGGCAGTTCTCACTTATTCTTGCTTGCTTCTTATCGCAGAGCGGGTTCCAAGTCTTGTAAGTATGGAAAATGGCTTTGCTGTGGGGTCTGTGTATACTTCCCCACATGCAGGCTCACCCCTAGCTTCCGCTCAGCCTCTGGTTTTATCACACTTTAAAAATCTGTATCCACTAGAAGGAAACAAAATAAAAAAATAGACTAAACTGGAGAACTTAAAAGAAACAGGTGAATTCTTAGATACATAGGACCTACCAAAATTAAATCAAGATGAAGTAAATAATTTAAATAGATCCATAACAACCATGAGATAGAAACAGTAATTAAAAATCTCTTAACTAAATGATGTCTAGGGCCATATTAATGTAGCACAGAATTCTACAGGACACTCAAAGAAGAACTAACACAATACTCCTCAAATTATTTTGTAAAATAGAAAAGAAACACTACCACGATGGTTTGAATGAGAATGGCTCCCATAGGCTAATATATTTAAATGTTTGGATCCCAGTAGGTACACTGTTTTAGGAAGGGGTAAGAGATGGGGCCTTGGAGGAGGTGTGTTGCTGTTGGAGCAGGCATGTCACTCTGGGTGGGCTTTGAGGTTTCAAAAGCCCATGCTAGACCCAAACTCTTCTCTTCCCTGACTCTGGCCTGTGGACCAGCTGTTAGCTCCCAGCTACTGCTCCAGTGCTAAGCTTGCCTGCCTGCTGCCATGCTCGCTGCCATGATGATCATGGACTCACCCTCTGAAACTATAAGCAAGCTCCCTAATTTAAATGTTTTCTTTTATAAGCTGCCTTGGTCATGCTATCCCTTCACAGCAATAGAAAAGTAATTTAGACAGCTACCATTTAAAAAAATGAGGCCAGTCATACCCTGATACCCAAATTAGGCAAAGACCCAAGAAATAAAGAAAATAATAACAAAATCTCTTGGAGAAACATAGATGCAAAATTTCAATAAAAGACTTACAAGCCAAATTCAAGAGCACATTCAAAGATTATCTACCATGATCAATCTGACTTCATCCCAGAGGTACAGAGATGGTTCAACATAAATGTCAGCAACCATGTAAGTAGACTCAAGGAAAGAAATCACATGATTGGAAGCAGAAAAGGCAATTTACAAAATCCAACATCTTTCATGATAAAAGTCCTAGAGAATCCAATGATACAGAAAACATATCACAACATAATAAAGGCAATATACAAGTTTACAGGGAACATAATGCTAAAGAGAGGAAAACAAAAAGTGTTGCCACTAAAATCAAGAACAAGACAATGATGTTCACTTTTTCCACTCATTGTCAATATAGTGCTTAAAGTCTTAACTAGAACAATAAGACAAGTGAAGAAGATCAAGGGGACAAAAAACAGGGCAAAAATATCTTTATAAAGATACTTATAAAATATAAGTATCTTTATAAGAAGTAAAAGTATCTTCCTTTTGTTAATCTTGTTCTACACATGAAAGACCAGAAAGACTCTACCAGAAAAGTTTCTACAGCTGATAAACATATTCAACAAAGTATTGGGATACAATAGTTTTCCATATATACAAATGACAAAACAGAGAAAGAAATCAGGGAAACAAACCCATTTACAATAGCCTCAAAATTATCTTGGAACAAATGTAACTAAGGAAGTGATGACTTTTATAATAAAAGCCTGAAGACATTGAAGAAGATAACAGAAGTAGCTTCATCCCTAATGGCAGTTCTCATAGAGCTGTAAGGTGATAGGCACACTACTGAAGATGAAAAATAAACAGCCATCTTACGCAGCTGGGAACACTGTAAGCTACAATAATAACTGCCCAGGCAAGATGTTCGACAAGTGTAATAGTGGCCCAGATGTAATGGGAGTAACCAACCACTCACACCTGGTGCTGTGAACAGGGCCAAGAAGCTGCAGCTAGATAGCTCACCATGTACTACAGAGGACCTACTATTATTATTCTGCTAAATGGATATAGTACTAAAACAATTCCTAATGGCTTATAGCTATCGTTATAAAGCATCTCCTAACTCTCATCTGAGAGACTTCTTGCAGTAGATGACAGTTAACACAGTGACTCACGGTTGGTCCGTGTGCAAAGAGTAAGAGACTACTGAGTGCTCCTTCTAAATGAGACATCTATACTGCACCCTCCTCCCAGGCTCAGGGGGATCTTCTCAAAGACTATAAGAGCCAGGGGCAGTAGACGACAACAAGGAAACAACAGGGCAGTTGCACATATGAACTAAAAGCAATTGTGACAGAAAGCTCAAGAAAGCCTTACACAAGCTCAAATCAAAGCAGACAAGACTTTATCACGGAGACAGAGGGGTGAGTGGGCTGAAGTCCTACCCAAAGCTGAGAAAATATCATCATTTTCTAGCTGCTGGAAGAAAGAGGGCATGTTTTCTCTAAGAGAGTGACAGGTTAAAGAAGCTTCAAGGCCAGCCACACACCTAAGAATATTTAGGAACACAAATTGACTTCTATGGGTTTTTGTTTTTGTTTTAAGAGAGAGAACGTGAAGTTGGGTAAGGAGGGAGGTAGTGGGACCCAGGAGGAGTTAGGTGATGAATATGATCAAAATATGATTTTTTTTAAATTCTCAAAAAAATATGATATAAAATTAGAGCAGTTCAACACACAAAAAGTACTTAGGAAAGGATATGATTGCTATTGTTTTTTTTTCTTTTTTGCTTTTTGTTTTTGTTTTTGGCTATCTTAACAAGAAGAGAAAAACTGGCAACCATCAAACACAACATATTGGATATGATGAGCTGCTCTGATTCAAAATTAGGATACTGAATATAAAATCAGTATGTAACATTTACTTTTTGTTTCATTTTGGCCTTTAAGATTGCTTTTAAAAGGCCAAATGCAAAGGTACAATTCCTGTAATCTAAGTACCAGGGAGGTGGTAGAAAGAGGAAAACTGTGAGCCAAAGATCAGCCTGGACCATGCAGTGAGACCCTGAAAAAATATCAACCTCCCCCTATTTTAGCTAATAGAGTGAGGTGGCTAAAACTTCCTCTGGGGAAAACACAGAAACTGAGCAGGGCTGAGCAAATGGGCTTAGTAAGAATCCTCAGTTTCTTATCAGAGTGGTATATTTTTAAGTTAAAAAATTCAAAGAATTTTTTACACAGGGCTAGTGTGAAGCTAATCACGACCGCCACAGTAGAGATAAGACGTGAGGCTAAGAAAGGAGCTCCTGGTGTGAACCAAGTGAACTTCGGGGATTTTCTAGAACAAGGTACGGTCTATGATGAGTTTCAAGAATGAATAGGGGCTGTTTGAGTGACGGGGTGAGAAAGATTACACAGACAGCATTGAGGCTCTAAGGCATGGTGTGCTCAAAGAAACTCCAGGATAGCAGGAACACAGGGTCAGAAGGGGGGAATGGGGAATCCTAAGAGGCAAAGTCAGACGAAGCAGTGGGAGACTAATCGGTTGATGAGGTTTTAACATGTTTTAAAAGATTTATTTTATTTTATGTGTATGAATGTTTTGTCTGTATGCATTCCACACGTGTACCTGGTGCCCACGGGAGTCAGAAGAGGGATTCAGATCACCTAGAACTGCAGTTATGATTGGGCAGTTATGATTGGTTGGGAACTACCAGTGGATGTTAGTAATCAAACCCCAGGGTCTTCTACATGAGTAAGATCCCTGGTTGATAGGTTGATGGAAAAGCATCTATAGCCTCTGAGGTAGCTTGAATAAGTATAGCTCTATAGACTCATGTATTTTAATTGGCCCATAGGAAGTGACGGTATTAAGAGGCGTGGCCTTGTTGGTAGGTGTGGCATTGTTGGAGCAGGCGTGGCCTTGTTGGAGGAAACCTGTCACTATGGAGGAGGGCTTTGAGGTCTCATACATGCTCAAGCCATGCCTAGTATGACAGTTCACTTCCTGTTGCCTGTGGATCAAGATTAGACCTCTCAGCTCCTTCTCCAGCACCATTTCTGCCTACACACTGGCATTTCCTGCCATGATGATAAAGGACTAAATCTCTGAAACTGTAAGCCAGTACCAATAAAATGTTTTCCTTTATAAGATTTGCCATTATCACGGTGTCTTTTTGCAGCAATAGAATCCCAAACTAAGACCTCCTCCAAAGCTTATGGACTAAGAACAGCATGAGTATATAGTTCTAGAAATCAGTTTGTATCGGTGTGGGCATGAACGTAAGCATGGTGGTGACCATGAAGCAAAGCGGAAGTTATGGCAGTGATCTCAGCAGGCAACAGATTCTTATCTAAAGCAGTGCAATGTGGATGGAAGAAAAGGAACTTACTGAAGAAGTGAAGTCACTGAGCAAATTGGGAGCATGGGGTCCATGGGAAAGGATAGAAGGGGAGGGGAGAGGAAAAGAGGGGAGTGGAGAAATATATATAGCTCAATAAAAACAATTTAAAAAGGAAAAAAAAAAGAGGTGGAGTCATTAAGCCTTTGCAATGACCTCAACCAGAGTGGAGAGCAAGGAAAGAGTCCAGAATGAGTCCTAGGTCTTAGACTGACTAACTGTGCAGCTGGTACCCTCCACTACTATGGGTAATACAAGAAGAAGCAGATGCCTGGGAAGGGTGAACAGGAGATGATGAAACTCGTGAGTTTCTCCTTGAGAAATTGAAACAGAGGTGTCTAGAAAACCAATGAGTTTATGCATATGGGTTTCAGGGCGAGATCAGAGATGGAAGAAGGATTTGGGAGCCAACAGAAGATGAACCTAGGAAAGACTATAAAGCATTCAGGCATGTGCATGAAGAGAAGGTCTGAGGAGTTGATGCTGCAGGGAAGAATGTTAAGAAGTACCATGTGGAAGGGCAAAAGAGCAGGAGCCCACCATCCGGGGCTGGGGGAGGAGAACTTGGAAAGGAGGTAGTAGCTCAATGGGATCAAATACTAAGAAAGAAAATTTAGCATCTGTATAGTGTCTTTCAGATTAAGAAGCAAAAATGGAGACTTTGGTAATCACCAGAGAGGTGGGATGTGGTAAGAGTCATTTACCTCATTATGACCAGGAATCAGAATAACAGAAACAGGAAGGAGCCATGGACAAAACAGTCCCCAAGTAACTGCCCCCAGTGACCTACTTCCTCCAGCTAGGTTCTACCACCCAGAGTTTTCAAAACCTCCCCAAACGGCATTACCACCTCCTGACCTAGACTTAATAATAATAATATATGAGCCCCAAGTGGGCCATTTCACACTCAAACTATAACAAAATCATTTACTCAAACTGGATGTATCCAAATTACTTTAACTTCTCATTCCTGGCAGCCTTCCAAAAACTACAGTATGTTTTGTCAGTATCTTTTAAAAGTGTAATTTTTAGAATTAGGTATACTATATGTGTTCTAAACAGACAGATTTTTAGAAAAAAATATTATTTCTGATGTAAAAATTCTATTTTAGTTTATAATATCTTTCAAAAGCCTTTACCATGCTTCAGTGTGCCAAGGATCATTTACACCCTTGTCCCCTAAAGACCAAGTTTCTTGGGAGCTGAAACAGTACACAGTGTTTGAGGTTTTTAAGAAATACACAATTATTACTTTCTACTATGTAGAATCTTTTTCTCTTAACAATTTAATTGAGTGTGTATGTGTGTCTATGTGTGTGTGTGTGTGTGTGTGTGTGTGTGAGAGAGAGAGAGAGAGAGAGAGAGAGAGAGAGAGAGAGAGAATGTGTAAGATAAAGCTGAATCACAAACTTTCCAGGAGAAGCTCGATTAAAACTCCCATCGGCACCATAGTTTCCTCCCAAACTAGAAGCCCATCAGAATCACGTTCTCACCGCCTTCATCTAAGGGCGCAGACATGGCTTGTGTGTATGCACGTCTTGTGTTTTCACATCATTTCTCCATATTTCTCACAACTCTCAGGCTGTAGACGTTATGAAGACACGGAATGGACAAAACTCCCTGATCTATTCCCTCTCCTACTGGAACGAATTCTTTCAACCAAGATTCCTCTTCCCGAGTCACTTTTCTAGTTAAAGGGGCTGATCCACTGAGGCCACAGGGAAACTTGACACATTCGTCTTCTTGGCTCAAATGATTAAGTGTGCCACTTGCTGCATATGCCATAGGTTAGTTTTTAGAAAAAGAATGCAAGTGCAGTTTGAGGTTTTGTTTGCTGGGTCTTTCTTAGATGTTTAGCCCCAGATGATCTTCACAGTGCTCCTCTCTATAGTACCTGTGTGGGGCCTGAGGCATTTCTGGTACTGGTTTGACGGGGGTTATTTTCCCAGTAAATGAATTTCCTTCCAATTCCTTTAAGTGCACAGAGCAGCACAGAGCAGCAGGATTCGCTTACAGCTGGTACCCTTTCCATTCTCCGTAGCGCAGGCTCGCCTCCCTGCCAGGAGCCCATCGTGCTCACTCGGTAGACACGGTCCAGAAAACTTCAGAAACACACTTCACACAGACAGCCATTTGTTTCCCAAAGCCTCCCTTCTTTGCCAGTCACTACATCACATGGAAAGAGAGCTAGAAACACCACCTGTGCTTGGGAGGCTTTCAGCGTGTTAGAGTCATTAGGAACACAGCCCCAATGTCTTCCGGATGTGCAAGAAGTAAAAACAGAGGGAGATAATCCACAGGTTTGATAAGAGACACGTGGAGACCTTTCCATAATGTCTTCCCTAGTGGCTCCTAGCCCAGTTATTGACCTTCAGGCCTCTGGGTTGGGTGTTATCCACACATAAAACATCCCTGCCCCCAGAGAGGGGTCACAAGAACCTTTCTCCATCAGTTCAAGCTTGTAACTTCTCCCTGGGGTCCACAGAGGCAAGGCAATGTCCTGAATCCATCCGAAATGTCACAGAAAATCCAAAGAGCAAGGCTGCCCTTCATCTCCCGGCTGCTTCATGTCCTTCCACTGCCAACTTCTTGACATTAAATTTTATACATATGCCTGGCGTTTTCCTTCAGAACTTTTTCATCTGTCTAAAAACCTCTCGTCCTTGCGAGGAAGCTGGAGTGTGAAAAGCACCTATTTAGTCTCTCCCACCTTTGCCATCTGCTGTCGTCTGCAGCTGCTATAAACGGTCATCATCTCGGCCCGAAGAAAGAAGCAACGGATTTCAAAGGTCACCACGCCACCCTCGGCAGCCATGTTTACTGCATCACCAGATGAAGTAACGCTATTCTTAGCTTTCACCCACAATTCTCTTTAAAAAACTCCAAAGGGGCAAAGAATTTTTCTTCTCTTAAGATGAAACTTTTGAGAGAGCTAAATACGCTTGTTGTGTTTTTATTCGATTATAGAAACGTATGTCTCAATGCCCAACACTGAGACTTCATGGGCATGGATATTAATGGTGGCTAGTGGTCACTTTCAGGGCACAGGCTTTTAATTCCTACACAGGACCCTGGCTTATTAGCCATTAGCACTTCAGGTTTACTGATGACATGGAATATCCAGATATTAAAGATGCTCTGATCCACTAGAGTCCTTCTATTTCCACACATTTTATTTTGGCCTCAAATGCAGAATGGATTTTTAAACATATTCTATTCATGTCTGAGAGAAAAACAGGTCATCAAACAGCAAAACAACAGGTGGAGATTTGTTGGCTGAATCACTTCATTGTGTCCGTGTCTTATTATTTCTTTAAGATGTCTATTCTTTCCAAACTAGTACACTAATGCTACTTAAATGTGCTTAGCTGCTCAAATGGGATTTGGTGTGTTGAGACCTTAGGTAATGTAAATTCAAAGCTTCTAATTTGGAACTACCTAGGCTTATAGAGACTCTGGCCTTCCAGGTAACGAGACCACAAAGCAGACCGCTCACAGGGCAGCACGGCTGCTCTCTACACCATGGGCATCTGAGTGCTTTCCCATCATATAGCACAGTATCTCAGGCCAATACAACCGTGCCATATTCCAATCCGTGACCTGGAAAGACACGGGCACGTCCATCCCCCACAATCATGCTACTAAGGGCAACAACTCAAACTTGCTGATTATCCCAGTGAAAATGTACCCCAGGAATACAAATGCCTCTTAAAATCTGCTTTATTCTATGACTGTGTCATTTGGTGAGTTAACCGACAACTTGAATTTTTTTTTTTTTTTTTTTTCAGGATCAGGGGCTACTTCTACCAGTATCATGGTGTCACACCTTCTGTAGGAGCAAAGCAAGTCAAGTGATGCTAATTCGAAGGTCTGGGGACACAGATTTCCTGGAGAATCCCTGACAGGACCTCAGGACCTGCACCCTGAGTGCCCCTGCCCCCACCCATCCTGCAGATTCTAGGGACTGCTGCCTTTCCCCTGTGTAGCTTGTTCCAACAGCGCCATCTGCAGGATGGCTGGACACTCACCTACTTTATCTCCAAATAAATGGTTGGGTAGTGGATCGCTATACCAATTCTTTATAGAATTTATGACCGTTTGAGCAGTTGCCCTAACTGTTTTTACCTCAGGGTGACCAATCAAAGGTACCTCCAGCATTCTAGAGTGCAGATTCATTGGCTCAGGGATTTTGCTGCCCTTCAAGCTCTCCTGAGGGTTAATCATTTCCTTCGCTTGAGCACTGAGAAAACCAAATTTCTGGGAACCACAACAGATGTAGTAGCTCTCTCCCTGACCCAGCTTAAAACCCAAACACAGAGAACGAGTGTTTAGAACTCAGTCCTCATGTCGGTCTTACATCAAAGCCTCCTAAGATGATGAGGCTCAAAGAGCCCTCTAGGGAACCCTGATAAGTGGCCTCCAGTTTGCTAGTCTACAACATGAGGTGTGGACACATGACCAACCGTGTTCTTCCTGACCATTCTTCCCACAGCAACACCAAACACACAGAGCAAGGACTATGGCTTTCTGTCATGGTGCTCTATCATCGTCCAAGAATTTTCTGTGCTCGCACACACCTATAATCCCAGCATTCAGGAGACATCAGCAGGAGGACAAGTTTGAGGCTAGCCTGATCTACTAGTGAGTTCCAGACCAGCCTTGGCTGTATAAGAGAGATTCTATCTTTAAAAAGTTACACTTTTTGTTTATATCACTTCCTTCCAGTAGTCCTCACCTGAGACCAGAAGCAAAAGAAAAACAATCCTCTCCTGAGGGATGGCTCTGTCTTATCTCCAGTAATCACATCCCACAGAGCAAAGCCCGTCTCAGGCGCATGGCTACCGATAGTTAGTCCATTCGCTCTTTTTTGTGGTCTGATTTTTTTTTTATTAAAACCATAAATTCAAGGTGGCTAAAAAGCTCAAATAGTTCAGAGTGAGGATGAGACAAAGAGAGATGTCTCATTAATTTTCAAACTACAACCTCCACCTTTGCTGGCCCACTCACCAAACCTCATGACCCCCTTGCTTGGGCTCTTCCCTTTGAGCCCACCTTGCTCTTCTTTATTGAGGACACATCCTGAGCCTTTTGGAAGTCACAATGCCCTTGAAAAAAAGATAGGATCCAATCAGAAAGCCCATTAGGGAAATATGACTTCATTGGAAGGGTCAGAGAAAAGCTGCAATGATTGTGAAACAGAATGGTACAGCTGCTTCTCCCCCCCCCCATTCTTTCTTTGGGGCACACATACTGTATGTGCCAATGGCAAGGTGATGCGGCCACATTAAAGAACTTTCTGAACCTCCATGTCGTCTTCTATAACACAAAGCTGACATTATCCATAACTCAAAAAGGTGTCCATTCTCCCTGCAGTATGAGTTTAAGTTAGTGTGCCTCTTTTGATAACTGGAAAGCATCCAGTTCCAGATGTTAGGAGTCTCAGGCATTGGTGGAAGAGTAAGAAGAAATGGGCTCATGGTGGACACAGACATATTTGAATATAACAACACACAAAAGCCAATAGGCCTCTCGAGGCCTACAAACCAAGATTGGAGATGCCCTTGAGTCTGTAGCCCATTACAGACAGTGAGACAGCACTGAGGAAAGTTGAGCTATGTCTTTTGTGACATCCTCCCAGAAAAACGAGGGTCTGTACTATATAGCACAGCTCAGAGAAGAGGATCAGCCAAACTGTGGGAAGCCTCTACTCTGAGACACCACCAGGTACAACAGCTCCAATCTCTGTAGAGGGATGCACACAGGCTCGCCCATCCCTTGTGTCCTAGTAGACTAGAAGATAACCAGAGCATCTGGATCATAGCTCTGTCTTGTCCATCACAGCCCACACAGCACCTGTGTCCACGCAACACTGACCAATCACAGCTAGTCCTGCAGAGTGTCTTCATATGACTATGGGGCTTTAAAAAAGTGTGGTAAGCCATGGGGGAGTGGTTCATGAGACTTTGTCTCTAGCAGAGGGGCTACTGGCAATCCATGGTGTCTGGGGAAAAGAGTCAAGTTTTGTTTAAAGCTGTGGCCTTGTAGGCAGACCATGTTCCAGTGGATGTGCCCATACCCACGTATATATGGACAGCAAAAAATGAACTCAATGAGTTTTTAATCTTTGTTTTAAGAAAGGACACGAAGCTGGGAGTCAGTGGAGGGGTAGAGAGTGACCAAAATACACAGTGTATATAAAATTTTCAAAAAACCAAAATATAATATTTAAAAATGTAGTAAAATATGCACAACCTGAAACCATATTTACAATTTTAAATTGTAAAGTTCTGTGCAACCATCACAACCACGTATCTTAGGAAGCCATCTTGCAAAACCCAAACTTTGCGACACAGCAATATCCTCATTTTTCTACTCCCTGATAACCACCATTCTCCTCTGTCTCTGTGAACTTGGCTACACCAGGCTCCCTAGGTAAGAGTGGAACCTACAATATGTCTCCTCCTGTGACTTGTCTCCTTCTCTCAGTGTAAGGCTTCAAGTTTCATCAACTCTCTGTCACCTGCTAGCATTTCCTCCCCCTTTGAAGTTGAATGATAATTTATTGTATGTACGTATCACATGTGTTCATTTTTCATTCTCTGATGAATGTGATTATGTACCGCTCCCACCTTTGGGCTATTGGAAATAATGGTTCTGGGAATATGGGGGTACAAATACCCCTATTTCGCTCCTCTTAGTAATACACCAAATGGAATTGCTGGATCTTACTGTAATTCTACTCTCTCCCCCCTCTTCTTCTTTCTTCCTTTCTCCTATTCCTGAAGGTCCCCTAGAGACACAGTAATGCTCCATAGCTCTTCTGTCCTTAGTTAGACCTCTCTTAGAACAGGCAGGGGGCTGGCTGCCTTCCAAGATCAGGGCCCAGGCTCTGCACAATGCTCAGAGTAGCATCTACATTGTAGGCTACCTGCAGGTAGGCTCATAGCCAGTTCTAGCTAAAGCTGTGGTGTGACAAGACACAGCTTAGTCACCCTTGTGCACTGACCCACATGTTCCATTTGGACACTCAGCCTATCCTCACGAGTTTGTTTTCCACGGCAGCTGATCATACCTTTAACAAACATCTGTGCAGAAATGCTTCATCCTGAAGATGAAGGATTTCAGGATCTATGTGGAAACTATGCCAATAGACGAATATAACAGAGTCAGGTTAAGTTTTGGAGGTGGACAAATAACCAGCCATTCAAACCATGTCCTTGCCCAAATTAGAAAGCAACGCTCTTTTTGAATGTGCATCCTCAGCTAAAAGACTGAATACTGAGCAAATTTTAAACTAAAGATGGAAGTGACCCGAGGTGCAGTCTCTGAACATATCTGCCCCGTAGGCACAAGGCTGACAAGCAGGTCCCATCTCCTCCTTCAGGTCTCAGATGGTGCGCAGCTCTGCAAGCAGGGCTGTGGCAGTTTCAGCTCCCACTTAGCAGGAGTGGCAGTCCAAAGTGGAGACCCTGGGCTGGTGATAGGACTGACAACATTACCCTCCTGCCAGCAGCACCTTGTGCATAAGACATTTGTATTTAAAAATCACAGTGGTAGGAAGACTTTCTAAGACCTTGAACTGACCACTCACCGGGTGGTCTCCAAAAGAAGACAAAGGCCTTCTCATATTAGTCAGGAAGACAGAATAGCAGACATAGACTCTCAACCCAACGAGTTTCTATTCGACACACACTGCGCGCGCACATTACCTGAGCCACTTCTTCAAAGTCATCGTGCCTCTTCTGTAGTGCCCGTGCTCGATGCAAGGACTTCCCAACCCCAGTATGCTTGCTGAGAAAGGCCTCACCGTGGTTCTCAATCCAGTCCAGCACCTGGCCAGAGAAGGAAGACAGGAAACAGTGATTTCTCAGAAGGAAAGACAAGTGGCCCCGCGTACAACTGCTTGAATCCTACTCACCCAGCCCCATGCCCGTGAGAACAGTAGTCCAGATAGAAATGCCTAACCTATTGTGTAGTGATATTTTGTTTGTGTCATAATAAATAAAGCTTGCCTGAAGATTAGCTCTATTGGTAGAGCTAAGCCAATAGAGGCCAGGGAGTGGTGGCATACACGTTTAATCCCAGGACTCAGGAGACAGAGGCGGAGGAATCTCTGTTAGTTCAAGGACACTTTGGGCTACACGAGATTGAATCCGTCTACAAGAGAAAATGAGCTCACATAAAGGTGATCCCAGCACTTGGGATCCCACGCCTTTAATCCCAGCACGAGGGAGGTG
>NW_026067991.1:4093070-4134315 GCF_014885135.2 Alexandromys fortis
GGGGGGGGGGGGAAGAGACATGAGCTCACTGCAGTCTGGAGATGCAGTCTGAGTATGTAGTCTGAGGATTGGCAGAGACACGATCGCCCCTTCAGTCTGAGGCTTGGTAGAGGTAAGCTGCCTGCTCTGCTTCTCTGATCTCTCAGCTTTCACCCCCTAATATCTGACTCTGGGTTTTTATTATTAATACCAATTAGAATTCATGCTGCACCATGAACACAAGTCATTGGCAATGAAATAGTCCCGCCCTAAACTAAATTCAGCTCAGTCATTTTGGTCTCTAGACTAGCTTCCCATTCCTTTTTTGGTTTTAAAAGCCCTAACATAAAGCAAAGAAAAGCCAGACTACAATCCACAACCCCAAAGAGCCTAGACAACAAAGAGGATCCTAAGAGAGACATACATGGATCTACATAGGAAGGAGAAAAAGATAAAATCTGTTGAGTAAATCGGGAGCATGGGGGTCATGAGAGAGGGTAGAAGGAGAGAGGGGAGGAAGGGGGAAGCAGAGAAAAATGTATAACACAATAAAAACAATAAAAAAGAAAAAGACCTAGTCACTCCATTATTTTATTTATTCCTGTTTGTTGCTGAGGGTGGAATTCAGGGTTTCCTACATACCAGTACATTGTTTGAAATGAGCAATACAGGCTACCAGACACAGGTGAACCTCTTCATGGCTCTACCCCATCAAGTAAAGTCAGCCACACTGATAAGAAATGAGGTGACAGTAGTGAAGCAGGGCTAGCTACTCGCCTGTCACTCCATAATAAAACAACATAGCGGGCTGGAGAGATGGCTCAGTGGTTAAGAGCATTGCCTGCTCTTCCAGAGGTCCTGAGTTCAATTCCCGGCAACCACATGGTGGCTCACAACCATCTGTAAAGAGGTCTGGAGCCCTCTTCCGGCCTGCAGGCATACACGCAGACAGAATATTGTATACATAATAAATAAATAAAATAAATAAATAAAACAGCATAGCATAGCACCTGACGCAGGCCCCTGCCTTAATGGATGACGGAGGCTCAGTCTTGCACCCCCAGCTGTTCAACATGGGTGATTGCAAGGACAACACCTCCTCTGCCTTCCTGCCACCTCTCTCCAACCAACCAACCAAACAAACAAACCGGTTAAGGTCTCTGCATCCGAAGGCCTAGAGTATTTATCCTGCTAGAATGCAGTAGAAACTCCATGTTCTCACAGGCTTAGCAATTTAGCCTAAAGACATTTTCCATAAAGTTTAATCCTAGAGTAACAGTAGCTACGACAGCAGAGGGAGGAGAGAGATGCTAAGATGAGAGATGCTTTTCTAAGGGATAAATGGGAAGGTGCACAGAGGGACAAAGCTTTAAAAGAACATTTTCATCTCACAAATATAAATGCATCCCAGGGAATAGGGAGACAGCTTATCGTCTGGTCTCTGGGGAGTTGATGCTGGTTGCAGTGAAGTCAGAGTTACAGTACAATACAGGCATGCTTGTGATGCCCGTCGCTGTACCACTGGGCCCATCTGCTCTTGCAGTACAGGCTTCTACCCAAGCACCCAATTAATAATGTAACAGCCTTCTCAGATGTTAAGAAGAAGTTTCTGGAGAGTGATTCAGATAAAGTAGGTTTGTTTAAAGGTGTTTTTTTTTTTTTTTAATATGGATTTCCCTGTGGCAAACAGAAGCAGACTTAACTATTCCACAGGCTGCAGACATGTGAACTCTTCCTATACAGAATCACTTATTTGAACACTGAGGCCAGTTAATGTCTGCAATATGCAAAGTATGGGAGTCTTTGAAGTCTTCCCTCTCACTTTCAGAAGCCCATACTAGGGTGGTGCTAGTGAGAGAGGTGTATGGGAGTGCAGAATTAAGGCTAACAAAGTCCAAATATAAGCACAAAGAGTCCAGTAATTAATCGTCCATTAGAATTTAGAAAAGAAAGCCTGCTTATGCCTGTTTAAGCATTAGGTATGTAGTTTTTATTTGATGTTTTATATGTCTCTATGTATATATGCCACAAATGTGTGTGTGCCCCCAGAAGCCAGAAGAGGGCATCAGATCCTCTGAACTGGAGTTACAGGTGGCTGTGAACTGCCAGGTTTGGGTGCTAGGAACTGACCTTGGTGGGTCCTTTGCAACAGCACCAAATGTTCTTCAAGGAGAGCCATCTCTCCGGCCCCAGGAATGGAGACTTAGAAAATTTCAAGTGGCAGACTCCAGCTCTATACACAAGTGTTTAGAGAGACCCTGGAGGTCCGTTTGTGGGAAGACAACAACTATGATTGTGCAGTATTCTTGCTTTTCAAACCCTGAACAGGCAGCAAGGAAAGGAGCCCAGAGGCTCTGTCTTCAGGGCAAGGAAAGTGCTTCACTGGCGGGATTATCTCCACAGTCACTCCTAATTTTTACTGTTTTTTTTTTTTTTTAATCAGCAGTTTTAAGAAGATTGGCCTTCACACAGAGCTCCCTCTTTTCATCCCATGCAGAGCAGAGGGATGATCCTACAATTTCTAAGCCAAGCCTTTTTTTTTTTTTTTAAAAGAGCAATTTGTTTCATTTTAAAGTAATTCTGCTTTCCTTAAAGCAGCGATTCATTTTCAGGCAGGGACAGTTAGTTTACTTAATTAGCTCTGCCTTTATTACTCAAAAAATCTATTTATTTCATATTTGAGAGGCTTTTATTCGGTATAACATGGCTTCAATTATTCTGTGATGTTATATTGAGAATACTCAGTACAGCTTCTGCCCGAGATCTGAAGCTGTAGAGAAATATATGCAACCTGAATAAGCCTTCAAGGACTGTGTGGAAATCAATTCAGCAAATAAAAAAGCAATTGATTTAGCAAATTAATATACTAACTTTAAATATCCTTACAGAAAAAGTACTTAAGGACATATGCAGACAACCAATAGATAAAGTGCTATTGAAAGTGATACCATCTGCTCATTTTGTTTCGATGGTTCAGCTGGAGCCATTACTCCCTGATACATACATAACATAAGCCCTCTTGATCCTGACCCATGGCCTTCAGCTTAACAATTTCCCAGGCAGACCTGCACAGCAGGGCAATGTGCTTCTCAGTAGACACTGGCAGTGTCGACAGGTACACCACACCCTGAAATTTGGCGTGAGGCTCAGGAATTCGGAAACCCTTGAGTTTTTGGTGAGTTGGTATATGTGAGCCAGATCCCAGAATCTGAATCAATGAATGAAGAAGAATCAGCGCTCTAGCTATAAAAACTCTGGGTCCCATGAGTATAACTCGGCATCAAAAACATCCCTTGTATGCAGCCCCCATTTAGCTCCCCTTGTCTGTCTAGAAGATAATATTAGAGATACTCCATGATAAACTATAGTCAAGGCTGATATGAGATGAGAGCCATGCAGATGTGATGATGGCCTTTGAGTTAGTGTTTAAGTATTTCTGGTGCAGGAGATGCTGTCTTTTTGTTTGTTTGTATCTAAAGAGTCCCTGAGTAGCAGAGAAGAATGGAACATGAATATTCACATATTCCTAAGTTTACTTATTAGTCTTAGTGGGCCCTAGAGGCAGGCACTAGAGCTACCCCATGGATATGAGGTTAGAGACAGCCATGAGTGCTCGGTCCATGGGCTAACAAACACTAGTCGTCAAATCACACAACTTCTTAATTGTTGAGGTGCTTTCTAGATGGAGTTGGGGAAGGTCTCTGAAGAAGTGAGATTTTACTGTGGTTTGAGAGACACTATTACTTAACTAAGTAAGAAATGGAAAACACACACACATGCATAGCTCCAGTAGGAAGGAAATAGGAAACAGGCCCAGAGAAGTCTGAACAAAACTGCAATGCGTTATGGTGTGCTGAATGGAAGGTTCTAGTAACCATTTTGATAACCATCCAGCAAAAGGCCACAAAAAGGAGAGACACCATCAGATCCCCATGGAAAAGCTATGGCTTTGATTATGGAAAATAAACCGGAGGGAAGCTTGGGAAGAGATGGGAAAATGAGACAAAAGTTCAAATTCTGATGAGGCTTAGATTTGAAAAAAACCACGGCCAGGACTGTGTGGCTGGACGTGGTGGTGACAGAGGAGAAAGCAGTAAGGTTGATCCCCAGGGGCACAGATTGCTGGGAACAGAGGGAGGCAGTCACTAGACACAATCAAAGAAGCAAGGCAGGCTAGCTCTGAGACACTGACTTCGTAGGATCTCTCTCTGCACGCATGCTCTGGCATGTTCATAAATGACAGTGACTGTTGCCACCCTGAACTTGAGTGGAAAATATCCTCTAATGACAACTGTCAATCTGATGTGGCAAGCTGTGCCTCTGGTTTCAAAGATGTAATTTATATGCTAAGGGTTAAAAATAAACGATACATCATTATGTATGGGGTGCCATTAAAAAAATAAAAAAAGAGGGAATGCTGAATTCATTTTAAAAACACAACCTCAGACTTAAGTGGAATTGATGCCTATGTTCTTGACTGTGGTGTAGCTTTGAGAGTCTCATTAACCCGGCACATAAATCCCAAACATCTGTGAAGGCCCTGCTCACTCTCAACTGGCTAGTGAAATTCTGTCTTACCTCTCCAAACCCTGCTCTCTAGAGTTTCGTTCCTAGTGTTTACCTCTCCAAGGTAAGTGGCTCTTGCCTTTCTATGACTTGGTGGGTTTTGCTGTTGTTGTTTTTGAGATAATGTCATCTTGCCAGGCTGGCCTCAAGCTCAAGATATACTTAAGGCTGTTCTTGAATTTTGGATCTTTCTGCCCCATCCCCCACGCCCTGGGATTATGGGCATGTACTACCATACATACCATTTGGTACTACTATACCAAATGCTTTGATTCTCTTCAAACTACAATTACTAATTGGAATGAAGTATAAGGCCACATAGGTATGAAAATACCATCATGAAACCCATTACTCTCTATGAGAAAAAAAAATACACATAGAAAAAAACCCTTCACAATTATGGCCCAAAGACCTGTCTTTCCCATGGGATTGCAACCTCCTCATAATTCCAGAATTCAGTCCAAGCTATCACTGAACACATCATGGTTGCTTAGTATATTCCCAACTAGACAATACTCAAAACGACCAGTCTCCTATAGACCTTTGGGAGTGGATGTAAACATCCTCCATATCCCTCCTGTTCACAGTATGCATTCAAACTTGCTTCTCTGTCCCCTGCCACTGCCCCACCTGACAGGTAGTTCCTAGGAGAATGAAGGAAATTTGAGGTGTTCACACTGAATCTGATCCTCCTCTTCCTCCACCACACAACATCCTTGCTTGCCCCTCCTGCTTAGGGGTGGGTGATGAACATTCATGGCCACAGGTTGCCACACACATCTGTAGCTGTGGCTTCTGCTCTCTCTGTTGAGCCACTCCAAGCCTAATCTGCTTAGTCACTAGAGTAGCCTGGTCTCACCACGTCAACAACGAGACAGTCTAATAACAACTTGTAAAAAAAAAAAAAAAAAAAAAAAAAAAAAAACTCTTGCTCCATTCTCCTGCCCTGGCATTCCAACCAGAAATAAGTGCTTGCCCAGAACAGCCTTTTCTGAGAGACGTTCACATCCTGAACCAGATCTGGGAACTAGTTATACGTGGTTTCTTAATCACCCGTTTCTTTCTGTCTAGTTGTGTTTAGTCCATCTAACATACAATCAAGAGGAAATGTTCTTCAGGGCAGGAGGCAGTCTTCCAGTAGCCAAGGAGGAGGGAAATAACCTTTTGAAGGAAACTACTGATCATCACTGAACAGTGGCCATGAACAAAACTGAACAATAGAGACTATTCTTGGCGACAAGGGCTTTGTCGTCCTGTTTGACACACCTGGACCCTCTTCTAAAACCTATCAGTTTTATTAAGTGTTTTTATTCAGCTCTTTATTCCTATAGTCATTCACTATGGCCGTGCAACACATACATGTCTGTTTAGTTTGAGCCCTGTTTCATTTCCACCCACATGAACTCCATGAGGGCAAGTGCTTGGTTTAGCTCATTGCTGTGTTTTCCAATGCTAAATAAATGAACAAGTGAACTAAAAAAAACATTATTTTCACATCCTACATGGACAGAGGCAACAATCCTGAAAGGAGATGGGTGCCTTTTGCAATCAAATACAGAATCAGAATCCTAACCCTGTGACCCCTTATCTGGCTTTCTCTGATAAATTACCTTATTCAAAATAGGCTTTTAAGTTTGCATACTCAATTGGTCCATGGTAAAATAAGAGCTTCTAGTATACCAAAGAATTCCTTCCTCCCAACTCCTATGTGCCAGTGCCCCAGCTCCCCACCCATCCACCCAGAAAGCCATCTGAAGCGATTATGCACTGGCAGGCAGGCATCAGGAACATATTTTGTTGTTAGAGGCTCAAGTACACACAGTGTGCAAGAGCGCCCGGGAGAGCCCATCGGGTCGCCATTCTCATCTATTCACATAGCACACTGTGCACTGTTCCCAACGGAGAACAGTCAGGCTGAGACTGGAGAGGAGGCAGGAGTCACCTCAAGTGCTCAACTGCCAGTCACTCACTTGGTTTTTTGTCCTCCATTTGAAACAAGTATGATCAAAATAAATGTCACACTATGGCAGGAGAAACCACCATTTTTTCTGGGTGGGCTGAGCTAAGGTTCGTTAGCAGGCATTCAGTCTGTCCTGTCCTTCCCCTGGGAGCTGCAGTTCTTCCTACTGACAGGTCCATGCCAGGTTTAGACCTCATGTCTCAGTCTTCCTCAGTGCGGGCCTTGACATCCCAGACATCCTATACCTCTTTCCCTAGGGAGAACTGAAGCTGGGGTACCTACAACTTCTTTGAAAGACCCTCCTCGGTCTGGTGCCAGTTTATAGATTCCCCCTTCTTCCCAGTCAGAAGCTCTGGGATTCTTTTAAAATAGAGGCACCACTCACCCCCAGATTCTGAATGAAAAAGTGTGGAATTATCTCCCACAGGGTGCCTGACAACCGCCCTCACTCTGCTCAGCTGATATCAGTGCCAAGAACCCAAGGACCAAACTTTGAGAAACACAGTTCCATATGCACACATGACAACTCCTTTGTGTGTATATACACACGTGTGCGCGCGCACACACACTCACACATAAACAACACATTTTAGTAATTTTCACATAAATGCTTTCAGACCCACAGAGCCCAACTATCTTCGCTCATACTTGCCACAATTCATTACTGTAACTCCCCACTCTCCCCCTACTTCATCTCTACACAGCCCACCTATCAGATTACCTAAGTTCATTCTGACTTTGCTTCTCCTCTGCTCACAGTCCTCCCATAATTCCCTGTGAGTAGCAAGACTCCTTTAGCCTGGTGCTCAGTGCCCTAGAATTAGCATGCTAAGGCCTGAGGATGTGCTAAGCATGGGAGGCGACCCTGAAGAATGGCTTTCTCATTACTTACAAGCATAATTAAAAATATATTGAAGACAGTAAAGATGTTGTAAGCCCTGCATCAGGGAAGTCTAAAGGGTCAGCAACCCTCTCCAAAAAGACTTTTTCCTCTATCTCCCATCCTCCAATCAGCTTTTCCTGAACACAGCAGAAGAGCTGGGCCTTCCTTGCAAATCCTCATCTTGGGAGAATCACTCCAGTCAGAATAGAGTTTTCACTAACACACACACACGCATGCATGGACATGCAAACACACGAGCACACACACATATGTATGTTCATGCAAGCATGAGTGTGCACATATACACATTCACACAATGCATGCATGCACATGCAAACACACGAGAACACACATATGCATGCACATACAAGCACACACACACACTCATGTATGAACATGCAAGCACACACGCATGCACACAAACATGCACGTACACACGCACACAAACAGAGTAAAGACACAGAAGAAGGCTG
The DNA here is from genome assembly GCF_014885135.2 of Alexandromys fortis. Lineage (NCBI taxonomy): Eukaryota > Metazoa > Chordata > Mammalia > Rodentia > Cricetidae > Alexandromys > Alexandromys fortis. The sequence goes on from NW_026067991.1 coordinate 4,100,932, forward strand.
TGGTGGGGAGCGGAGAAGGGCAGGTTGGGTGTATGATGGAAAATAGGAATCCAGAAGGAAATGGTAGGAGAGAACCGTGAAATGCCCAGAAGAGAGATATACACATGCAAGCAGCCAGCCTCTAACCTGCAGAGACTAAAAAGAGAGGAGAGGGGAAAAGGATGAAGCATGTCTGCTAGGATGAGGACACACAGAGATGGAAATATCCCTATCTTCACTCCAATCAGAAAGCAACTGCCCACCTTCCCTCCTGCCTCAGGTCCAGAGAAGCCTGCTGGTACTCTGGCTGGGTTTTCTTTCTGCCTAAAAAAATCATGTATTTTTTACCTGAAAATATCTTGATGAGTGGATTATCACCATTAAAAATTTAAGTGAGAAATAAACTGCTAATTACTGCCACAGGCACGTGGGCATTATTCAAATCTATGCTACAAAGGAAAGACTCACCAAGGCTGAGTTGACATCACTTACTGAAAAACAAGAATTGAGATGGGTGTTTGGGGTAATTTCTAGTATAGATAAATAGGTGTAGAGAGCGATTCTTAAAAGACAGGACACAAGGAACAGGGTCAAGGCATGCGTCTGACTGTTTTTGTGGTACAGTTTGAGGGTCAATCTGAGGCTGTCAGTAGCTGCACAACATTGGGAAAATCTCTTCCTGTGGAACCAAGTTCTCCAGCAGGGCTGTTTGATCAGAGACATTCTAGCCCCTTGGCCCGGGATGTGTCTGACTCCCACCCTCTGCAGCAGAGAGGCTAACAGCACGAGCTCTGATGTCAGGTTAACTTGGGCTTGAGGCTGGGCTCTGCCAGCAGGTGTTGGATCAGAAAGAAGTGAGTGTACTTGACCTCAGTCTCCTCCTCAGAAAGATGGGGACCAAACTGCCACCTGCCTTATGGTGCTGGGATATTAACTAGAGAAGGCAAGTGAAGGGATTAGATGTCCAATCATACTTCCTCTTACAGCCAGTGAACTCTGAGCTCTGAACAATGCAGCTTTTATAAACAGTTCAGTCTCAAGGGTTGGAACTAATCTTTCCTTTGATGTTTGAATTTCTCCCATTGCTCTTATAATAAAGACAGTCCATTTCAAGTTCTGAAGTTGGTTCCTCAGATGTGTGTTCTGAGAGCTGACTGTGTGCACAAGGTGTGTGAGCCTCTCATTCCTAGATGTCAATCTTTTCTTCTATAGGAAAAGTTAGTTTCCAGATCACCATGTTTTGGTTCCCCCCTTTTGTTATTGCTGATCATTCTCAAGGCAACCTGCAATTCTCACTTTTTATTCAGCTTTTATTACATAATACTGTCAAGTGGATTATTCAACGGCCAAACTGGTCTTCTGATTAAAGAGCTACAGTCACTACAGTTGGTAAATGGCTGGTTATCTGGAATTGAACACTCACAAATCTCTTTCAGGCATTCTTTTTCTTTGCAAACAAAGTCAACAAAGTAAAATCTATAATTTTCCACATGAGGCACCAGGAAAATTAATGCAGGAAGATTCCCTCGCAGTTCAGGAAGTCTGGTCCTAATCGTACTTTTCATCAATTCTGAACATTGCTGCCAAGCGAGCTAGATCTTGCTGCCACTCCCGTTAGCTCATAGGACTGGATGCTTAATAACAAGATGCTCTTTTTAGGGGAGGCCATAGGAGCCTCAAAGGTGCCATTGCCCCATTCATGACACCGTGAACAGACCCACCTTCTTCCAGCCAGCGGTAGGCATTTAGCCAGACTTCCTCTTCCTGTTCTGCCTGCCTATTCACCAAGAAGCAGTGCAACTCTCATCCCCACCAGAGGGAACTCTGCCGGACTCTACCAGGCCGTCATTCTTTTGCTGTCTGGCCTGAACGCGTGCTACTAGTAAGTCCTAAGGTGCACACATCCTCTCTCCAGTGTAGGATGCTTCAAACATCTAGCACAGAGACTTGAATACAGTAAACATTAAAAAAAAATGCTTTATAGTATAAAGACACCTTTAGAAAGTTCAGAGAATCACCATTCAAAACAAAAGCCTGGCGAGGAAGAAGGGGAGGCTGAGCAGGATGACCTGCTGCGGTGTTCCCAAAACAGTTTCTCTGACCACGAAAACACACAAGCAATTTACTTCTCCCAGAAAGAATAAATGTCTAGTTACTCCTTGTTCCTTCCAGCCATATGAGGTCTACGTGGGCTTGGAACTGGCCGTTTGCATACATGGGAAGCCAGAGGAGTGTCAGGACCATAAAAGGCTCAGGGTAGAGAATGGGTGATGCTGTCACGGAGTGCTTTTATTGCTGTTGCCCAATATTGTTCTACACTAAACAGAAAAACAAAACCAGGACTGAAAAATATTCCATACTAATTGCATAGCAGGCATTCTTCGCTTTCTTCAGTTTAATGAGTCCAACTCCAGTTGTTCCTTTAAGATGAAGTTCCAGCATTCACCTAACCCAGCAGGGAGAAAGGAAGCTGAGAAGACACCTGTTGGGACCAGGAGAAGGGAGGCAGGCCATTTCTGGAAGCAGGTGTTTTAAATAGTCTCCTCCACTGGCATCTTTGGATTATATATTTCCGCTTCACTCTTACTTCAAGCATTAAAGGACAAAATATTCCTACCTGGGCAAGATCTAACTCCAGAAATGTCAGTGGGGCAGATGGCAGAGGCTGGCGTGCTCTCCATCATCCCATTGGGGATTTCTAGCTCTTTCTTTTGTCTGTCTCTCCATTTTACACTTTTGTCCTCCCCAGCTACACCCGTTTTAATGCCGTCCATGGTTAAGTCTGTTTCCCTCCCTTTGCTCACTGTCTATCTCTGTCTTTGCCTGGGATATGTGACCTGTCTTCCCCTGTATAATCTGCATCTTTCTGTCCCCCACCCCCAGTCTTATTTTATGACTTTCTGTGTCTCTCCTGAGGCTTTTCCTAGGGCACCTGGAATATGGATCACATGGCCTACTTTCTGGTCCTGGCACTCTTATTAAATGGCTGTGTGGTTATAACCAAGTCACTTCACACCTCTGGGACTCAATCCCCTCAACTGTACAGCAAGTTTTACTGGCTGTGTTTTCTGGCATTGAGAGTTTTGAGATTTAGTCGTGGAATGAAATGGAATCTTTATCAGACAACCCACATGGCAGACGCTGCGGAGTCCCCAACAGCACAGGCACCAGGGGGCACCCGAGGACCAGGAGAGAGAATGTGCTGGTTTGTGCTAGGCAGGCACTGTGTTTGCATTCTGTGTCATGAGGGAGGTACTATTGTTACTGGTCCTGATTTAGAGATGGGAGAAAAACAAAAACCCAGAAGCATCATGAGATGCAGTAGCTTGTCTATGTCCTGCTGGCCACAGAAGCAAGACATATTCAGAACAAGATTTGCTGACTCCCGAGCCTGCGCTGGTGTCTGCCAACTCTGCATTGCCCTGGCCGATGACAGCTGCACAGCAGCCTTCCATGCAGGCTACTGAGAAAACACCTCTGGATCCTAAATGTGCTTAGGTATCTTGGGTCCAGACTAAGAACTCTCTCTTCCTTTAAGACACCAATCCTGATTTCTCCCAGCATTGCCTGAACTGTTCCAGGAATACTCAATTACTCCACATGGTGCCATGCTCTGCTAGATCTGTTTTGTATTTTCTTGTATCATTCTAATGAACCGACCAGGTATCTCAGCAGTATTTAGTTCATTCTGGACCCATGAAAGAGACCTGAACTTCTTGAAAAATTGGTGAGCATCATGGGATGCATGAGCACTGAGACTATATCCCCCGCGTCCTCAGCCTGGGCCAGGAACACCAAGAACCTCAAGATGTTATATCACAGTTCTTGTAGGCTGGTTCCACATTCACCAATTAAACTACCACTGCATAGGTGACGGAGAGCTTCTATTCACTCAACAGAAGCAGGTGGAGGGGTTCTCTAAAATCCCTGGTCAATTCTTCAAGCACAAAGAGAAGCCCAGTTTCATGTAGACACAGCTAAAAGCTACAAAGAAATCAGAAAGAAAGAAATCCTGATCTCTGCTCTTGAGCAGACTGTCACAATCAGGGCACACACGATTCTTAAATGATGGTGGGGTTTGATGGTGAGTATGCTATCAAGATTTTATTTCCGGAGACTGAGCCTCATGTAGCTCAAACAGGCCTTGAACTCACCATGTGGCCCGAGATGACCTAAAATTCCTCACGTTAAGTACTAGAATTACAGGCACATACGTCCATGCCAGACCCAAGCAAGGAAATAACCTGAGCCGTCTACGTCCCCAAACTAGGATCACTCATGCAAGGTTGGGAGTCAACAGACAGAAGATGGCATCCATCACCCCAACCCTCAAGCATGTGAGTTCAATTGCCTTTTGAAACACAGTTCAGATAGCTGCCAGGCACTAATGATTGAGTCGATGTCAGGTAAGCAATTGAGATGCACCAATAGATTTCTTCCCCTTCAGGTTTTCTCACACCTCCATGCATGTCTATATGTACAGAGAATAAATGAGTGAGCCAATGATGAAGCAAGTGGGATGATGAGTGAAGAGCTATACTCTCAAAAGTCACACTTACATACCCAGAAAAGTCACACTTACATACCCCGAAAAGTCACACTTACACACCCTGAAAAGGGCAGTGGAGTTGACCCTTCTGAGAATCCAGTGTTCATGAAATATCCAAGCCCCTCTCACACTAACCCCGATCTTACATCTGCTTTTCTACTTTGCCAACAATACAATAAACAGAGACACTTATTTTTTAAGATATCATAGAATAGCCATATATGCATCCTATTACTTTTTCTTCCTTATAGTATAGATGCCATATGGCTACAAGAAGGTCTGATGACTACAGATCTGTGAGAATCTGAGTGTGACATGCTTCCCTCCCCATAGCTGTCCTGCAGCTCTCCAGAGGCCTGCCTATGTTATGGCAGGAGGATGACGAGGAGCCCAGCACACCATCCCACTTGTACTAGTGGCCATTATTATCTTGGCGAGTCACAGGGAGTTTATGGAAGTAGCCACACCCCTCTTTTGTCCCCGTGAGGCTGGCCTGGCGCTGCACTCATCTGTCTCGCTTGCAGGTCAGACAGCTTCCCTGATCCCTGAGCTCCGGGTGATAAATTTATCTGGACAGTTCCAGATGGCGTGAGCAGGCAGCTGCCTTGCCCGCTTCTCCCTTCCTGCCAGTCCCAGCTCTCAAAGTTGATTGACACACCAGCCATGCTCACCCCTGGGGACTGACATATCCTTATGATGACTCTGTCACACGTCAGTCAGGAAGGGTTGCCACAAGGGAGTCGGGGAGCCCAAGAAGGAAGCGTAAGCCTGAAGGTCCCTGTACTTATGCCAACACCCAGAATGTGTAACAATGGTGGGGACACTCCCTCGCCTGCCTGTCCCCCTTGGGCACCTAGTACCAGGCTCCTGCCAACAGCAGCTGTGAAGACATGTAACCAGGCTCTCATCGTCTCACACTTTGTTGCTCTTTCTGGATTATACTCCCTCCCGCAGGAGAATGGAAGGAGAGTGAGCTGACACTTCCTGTGTAGAGAACTGAAATTCCACATAGCGGGTGTTTGCACTCAGGGTCTCATCCTGCATCCCAAACAGAGTGAAAGGAGCATGACCTTGGCTTTGATCTTGAGTCCAGGTCCTACTCGGCTCCCCGACTCAGCGCAGGGCCCCAAGGACAGAGAAACAGAAAGTATAAAGGGGAAAGAATGGGGATTACCTCTGAGTGGGCGCTTCTGGCACGGCTATATTGTTGCAGTCAGAAACAATCATTTCATTACTGTCTGCAGTGATGGAAGAACGGGGACTAGCACAGTAATACAAAAAGACAGACAAAGCCAAAGTGGCCTCTGGCCATGGGATGTACAGGGACTGATAACCTTGCTTTAAATTGGCTTCAAACGTCCAGTTTTGCCAATAAATCACAATAGCCCCTATGCCGCCCAACCCCTACTCTGTCGGTTCACCTTGACCTTGATCAAGGAATGGGTTCACTTTACGCAGAGTACCTCAGAGTTATCTAGTGCCTCCCGGCCTGCATGAAGAGGACATGTGTTACCCGACTACGAGGAGTTGCTACTCCTCCCCAACACTACTAAGAGCTGCTCAGCACGATGCATGACATTGACAAAGCCAGTTTGTTGCGGTGTGTGCAGGGACAGCTGACGCCTGAGCTGCAATATTCCCTTTCTCAACGCAGACCTCCTCGAGCCTGGTAACCACTCGCCAGCATCCTGAGATGGGGGACGGGACGTGGAGCGCTGAGCCTGTTACCTGCTGCACGTCCTGCTGGAAGACACATAGCTGCAGCCGCTGGTGCAGCCGCACCTTGCGGTGCTGCCAGATGCTCTCAAGCCGCCGCTGGTGGTGCAGCACCTCATGTACCACGTCCAGCACCTGGTGTACCGCCTTGGAGTAGTTGGCTGTGGCTGTGAGAGACTCGGAGTTCCCAGGACTCAGGGGACGCTGCAGGACGTCCAGCAGTGCTTTGCCATCCTGGCTGACCTGCAGAAAGGAAGGGAGTTCAGGTCAAGAGCCCCTGATCAAGGGACAGCAAAAACAAGCAGGGTCAGTCAGAGAGAGGCAAGAAGGGGGTCCTGAAGAGGCCTGTTATCCTCAGTCCTCACCAAGCTCATCACAACCATGGAGTGTGCCAGCCATGGTGTCTACAGCCTAGAGAACAGACCATCCAGGGTAGAGGGACAGAGGGGCAGCAGGACTGCTGGCCAGTTGTGTGCGAAAGCCTCTCTCCCATCTCCAGTGCAGTTGACTGCACAGGGCAGGGGGTCCACTCTGTTCTCGGCCCTTTCTCTGATGTCCATGACAGGGCCTTGTCATATGGTGGATGCTTCCTAAATATTTTGAATGACTATCTGACTACATCAGCTGGCAGAACTTCAAGTCAGAAGGAAAGCCACATGTGCCACCACCCTAAATCTCTCAACTTCCTCTTCCTCAGCCTCCTCTGTGTGGCTCCAAGTTTCTAGACATGCTAACAGAGGCACTGGTCCTCAGTGTCCTTGTCTGTAAAAGGGAATGGCGGTGGGTATTAAATGAGCTAGCACACGCAGAGTGCACAGGGCACAGAACACAGCGCCAATATCATCTTATCTTCATCTCTTCCACCTCTCTTGCTACCTTCCTCTTGTATTTCTTTTCCTTTCTTTCTTTGATTTTTATTGCCTCTTTCACCCTTACTTCTCCCCCTTCTTGAAGTGCATCTTTCTAGAAGGTGCAGAGTAGGGTAGGGACCTTCAGACTGTGGACACCCCACTCAAGTTCCTGGATTCCCCAGCTTTACCTTTAGTGCTGGCGGCAGTGGGTACTGTATCCCTGACATTCCTGTCTCTGGTACCCACCCTGCCACAATCAGAGACCCTGCTCATTCTGGGGAGTGGCAATGTAGGATCAATACCCATGGCCCCACTGTGCCTGGCAGAGTTCCCACTGAATGTGTGCCTCTCCCTCTTAAAACAGTGGATATTGGAAAAACTGACGGAAATCTTACAACTCCAAATTTATTTAATTAGAATCAAAGTTGAAGCAGGCGTGGTGCTGAAATGGCCTTTTCCTACTGCGAAGGCAGAAAGAGGTGTGCTTCCCTATCATCTACGTGATGAGCCAGGAGCTCTTACCAGCCTTGCACCTCCCCATACTTCGCCTCAGTCTCAGGTGGACTCCAGAGCACAGAAGCAGCTACGTTCTTCTTATAAGGATCAAAAAATTTTGTTGGGGCTAAAAGAAGTGACGTAGTAGAATTAGGTTAAGGCAAAAGAGGAAAGTACCACCTACACCCACCCACCCATCCACGCCCGCCAGTCCCACCTCCTCAGTTAATCACTAATGGGCTGGCAGTTTATAGATAACACAGAGATACCCTCTAGAGGTGTGAACAGATGGCGTCCAAGAACTAAAGCCAGGGCAGTTCTCCATGGGGAACTCTGAACACTGTATCTTAATACTCTGCCAAGGGCTGTGTGGTGAAGACAGTGGGCCAAGTCCTAGACATTCGAGTCAACATAACATCCATCTCTGGTGTGGGAGAATTGTCTGTATTCTGTCAATCATGTTTTAAACAAACACTGATTGGCCAGTAGCCAGGCAGGGAGTATAGGCAAGTATACAACCAGACAGGAAGTAGAGGCGAGGCAAAGAGAACAGGAGTATTCTGGGAAGAAAGAAGCTCTTTCCCCAGTCCTTCCCAGACCTCAGAAGAAGCAAGATGTGACCTACCCTGCCGAGAAAGGTACCGAGCCATGTGGCTAACATAGGTAAGATAACAGGTTAATATAAGATATAAGAGTTAATACAAAGCCTAAGCTAATGGGCCAATCAGTTTATCATTAATATAGACTTCTGTGTAATTTCTTTGGGGTTTACCAGCTGTGGGAACTGGGCAGGACAGAAACCCCAACAAGCAGCCCCTCCTGTTACACATCGCCATGCCTCGGTCTCCACAACTGCAGAGGCTTAGAGGAGCTCCAGCTCGAGATGAAGAGGGGCAACGGTTTGTCCATCTGTGAATGTCCCCTCATGGATATGAATGAGTGGTTACAGGCATCAGCCTCATCTGCTCTCTACTTTGGTAAGAGCACAGGTAGAGGCCCAGTTCTATCTCAAGATGAAGCCTTGGGGCCACTTGTTTCAGAACTGGGGAGATTTGATTGAGCTCAAAAGCACCCTGTGTGCTTCCTTTCCTGACCAAAATCTTCCCTGTCTGTCGTCCTCACCGCTGTCAGGCCTCAGCTGGGCAGGTACACGACACACATCATCCTTACATTGCTTGAAGCTACTCAGGAGGTTCGCTTCACAGAGGAACCCAAAAAGCCCAGCATGTGGAAGCTATTTGACTGGGGTCACACAGCTAATAAGCTGGGGAGTCCAAGACTCAAAGTGTCTTCACTCTGGCAAAACCCTCCCTCTGACCATGAAAACTCACCTGGAGCAACAGTTATTAAAATGCAGGTGAAAATCCCCAGTTTCTGGCATTCTTCTTCAGTCTAGAGGAAAAGCCTGAAGACTGCATCTTCAACAGCCTTCTCAGGGCAATCAATGCAGGCAGGGTGGGAAGCCATGGCCATGACCGCTTCTCCCTGACCTTGCCCCAGAGGAGACGGGCCAGCGGATCTGAGATCAACTGCTCTCTTTATCTGGCTTTCTAGCCGCCCATCTCTTTCACTCAACCTTTTTCTTGGGATCCAGGCTAGTTAGCAGACATTCATATTTGTGTTTGTCTACATGTATGTACATGTGGCCCCTTTGGGAGTATCCCACAAAATTCCTGTTTTCACCTTCCACCCTTCAGCATTTCCCGCCTTTGATTTTTTTCTTTTCATGTGGAAGAGGCGTTCACTTTGCCCTTTGCATGAATGGCAGCTTCCTATTCCTGCACACAGTGGAACTACCTCTGGCTCTTTCAGGAGAAAAAGGCATTTGCTCAGTGGGTTTGTTTGTTTGTTTACAGGGGTGTGAGCGTTGGTGTTATGCATTCTTTTATCAATAGGAAGGCAGATTCTGAAGAGTCAGCCTTGCTTCTTCACACCTTCCCTCCCACAGGAGAACATTCACCATCCACACAAGGTGAAGTGGTGTCTAGGTATATGTGCAGGAGGCAGAATGCACCAGAGTGGGCCTGGTAAAAGCGCAAAACATATCTGCCCCTGGCTAGAGACGCCAGAGCTCACAGGTCAAGGTTCCTAAGGACGCCTCTGGAAAGAGGAAAACTTTCTTTCCTTAAAGTCCAACCCAGGTTATTCCACATCACAAACACCAGCACTCCAGCCCCATCAGCCAACACACACAGATCCATGATTGTCCTTCAGGTCCTTACCTCTGTGTAGGCTTGGGTCACCTGCTCATACAAGGACTGGTGGTGGTGGATGGCCAGCTCCAGGTCCTGCATCTCGGAGGGAAGGCCACCTTCGCTGCACATCTTGCACCAGGCATCCACTCCTGACAGAAACTGGAAAGAGATGGCAGGTGAGCAAGTCTGGGACACAGGGTGGAGAATGAGTAAGTTAAACAGCAGAGAGGGCCAGATACCTTGGGAGCAATGAGGAGAAATTGTGGTTTTTCAGAAATACCTTCAGAAGGCTGAACTAACCCCTGCTACAAAGTTCAGCCAAGGAGACATTTGGAAAGTATAGTTTTTACAAGAACTGGGCAGGGCCAGGCAACTGGATGTTCAGTAGGGTGTGTCACGCAACATCTGCAAAGCACAGGCACCTACACAGCCCACTAGAGACCATAGATAACGAGTAGTCCTTGTACATTTGGGCATTTGACAGGGGTTGAAGGAAGTGCAATGAGAGTTTGCTAGCTGTGCTTTCTGTGCACGGGGAATTATGGGGAGAGGCAATGCACACTTCAAGAGTATCCTTGGCACCTCCTATAGGGTATGCAGAGTAAGGCTCAACAGGACTTTCATTTGACCCATGCTCTTGAGGGCTGAACACGAAGGGACATAGCAGGGCAGACTGCACAGTTCCTATAGAGGCAGTGGGTCTTGGGATGTGGTGCACAGACAGACCTTAGCAGACAACAGATTATTTAAAAATTAAAATTAACAACTGTAGAAAACTGTGGGTCTCCGTGTACAAATGGTGAGCTATCTAAAACCACTCAGGTTTATTGGGTAGAAAAAAATTCACCTTTAAGTGTCAAATAATTCTTCACCCAACAGTCTGGAATGGTACTGTCTGTGATTCCCTTGCCTGGGTGCATAGTTCCATTTAAATTAATTGCCTAAATACCTTATTATCTCATTGCCTAGAACAGCCCATAGAGGACAATAAAGAGCCGCCTAATTAAACACATAAAAAATAGTCTTGAGTCCTCCCATCTTTCCTTCCTTCCTTCCTTCCTTCCTTCCTTCCTTCCTTCCTTCCTTCCTTCCTTCCTTCCTTCCTTCCTTCCTTCCTTCCTCCCCAACCAAAGAGAAACATGGTTTTGTGACTTTCCCCAAAGGACTGGAAACACCTGAGGAAACTGTGCTAAAATAGATACAAATAAACTTGCTTTTGAGCCAAACCAATCCAAGGCAGAAAATGCCAAACCAGCAGTTCCTCTCAGTTCTGGCCCTGTGTTTTCTTCTGCAAATATGTGACCACTCATCCTGGTATCTGTCAGTTTTTAGCCCCTGGCCTGTTGGCTGCTCCACTTGGTTTTATATTCTGTGTCTTTACATCTCTTGGCAGTTCTAGAAGAACTGCCAGGTGTTATTCAGTGCTACATGGGACATACTGGGAAGCTTCCTGCTGGGTTATTGTTCTACCCCTCAGTACTTCACAGAGGAACCTGGGAGCAACTTGACATTCTGGGGTCCCCTAAGGAGAGAGGGATTTCCCTGTTTCAATCATAGGAGTCCTATAGCAGGCCCTATAAGGCTAAAGCAAGGAAGCCAGAGACAGAGGGAGGGACCAAGTCTTCCTTGCTAACTAGATAAACCCAGAACAAAAGGAGCAAGCGATAGAGCTGAGGACAGAACAGGCTGGACACCAATGTCCTTAGGATCCTAAGAAGGCACCAGCCACTACTTAGTTCCAAGAAAAGATGTGGCTAGGTCCCTACACTTTTGTAGGTCCACGGTTTTGATTTATAGCAAGTATTTATCTCAGAGTGGGGGACAGGTGAAAAAAAAATAAAAGGATGTTGGGTCAGTGTGTTCAACAAATATACATGGTAGTAACAGCGGCCAGTTATAAGGTATTAGGTGGCTTACTGGGCCCATCTATCACAGCCTGTCTCCTCCCAGCAGCCCTGGGAGACTGACAATAGGCTCACACCAGAGAAGAGGAAAGGAGTTTAGAGTGGTGGCGTTGACATGTCCAAAACTTAGGAAGTAGGGGACAGGGTACAGAACCCTCATGTCTGGCCTCAAAGTCAAAGCTCCTTCAATGGTTCCATGTTGTTGCCATCCCTGATAGACTGGTGAGGAGGAGAGACTTAAGATCCCATTATGTGTCTGAAACTCCTTTACAGGTGGGCTACCTAACCAGAACGCCATGAAAGGAACTTCAAAGACCACAGGTATTTAATGTTAGTCACTTCTGGCTTCAAACCTCAGCAGCCCAGACTGTAAGATTTTAGCAGTGGATCTGAGAAAATGCTTAACAATTAGTACACACATGGATGTGTGTGTGTATTGATACACATGAGTACATTACAAATTTTATTAATATAAAGAATATGTAATCTACACTTTACAGAGAATAGCACACACAATGCCTCCTATTGTAGTTTCCTGCGGCCTCCCACTCTCACAGGTGCTTTGGATAAACGCTGTGTCCACAGACAACCTACAGATGGTAGTAAGTGACAAGCTTCAATCGCTCCCACACAACGCTGCGATGTCTTTGCTTACGTTAGGGAGTAAGCCCACAGCTTGCCTCCCCGGTGACTTGAGTGTGAATACTGAGAGGTAATCCTGGACTTTATGTGCTGTTCACACTGTAACTGCAAAAATCTCACCCTCCCCTTTTCTCAGCACTCCGGAGGAGATCATCTAGCCCTGCACTGCAGGGTTTGATGGCTTCCATGATGTAAGACTCTCCCATTTTTAACACTCTAGACTACCAGTGTGACATTACTGAATGTGAAGTGGGAAGGGGGGCCTACTAGTAGCACACAACTCTTTGGCATTTCAGTCACAGAGAACATAAAAATAACCCCAAGACCATAGACTATGCTGAGATGTAGTACCCAGGAAGTGGTGAGCTTTAAGGATGCTTTTAACATATGACAATGTTACTGACAACTGCTGGTTGTCCAGGATTTGACGCACCACAGGCTCTAAGGCTGGTCATGTACCCTGAAATTCAGTGTTCCTCTTTGTAAAATGGGCGCACATAGCTACTGCATGTAGCAACAGTAACCACTATTTCCACCCATTGCATCATTACTAACTTATTATTACCCACAGCAAACGCCTAACAAATGCTTCCTGTAAAATTAGTTTCCTCTGCTTCCCTCAAGTTGGCACTCTTCTTTCATTCCTTTGTCTCCATTCAGAGTACATTAGTCAGATAGTCAAGACACACGTAAACACAGGCACACAAGCCATGTATAGATACGGAAAACAAGGTTTATTATCGAAGCTATTCAGCGGGATTTTAAAGTTGTCTATGGAGAGCGTGCACGCATGTTCCTGTGCTGCCGTGCCCTGCTCTTGCACGCTTCCCACTACCACCGTCTACGACAGGTCTCTGGGTCTTACCTGCTCTGCCTTCTGGTGGAACACGGCAGACATGGCCAGGATGGTGCTGCGTTCATCCAGTGCGGCAGCAAAACTCTTCCACTCCTGGTCTAGCTGCGTGGAGATCTGCTTGATTTGCTGGGAGGCATAATGGCCGGCCTCTGAGAGGCGGGAAGCGACAGACATGATGCGGTTGATGTTGACGTAGGCATTCTAGGAGGCAAGGCAGAGTAAACACTTAGTGGGGGGGGTGCAGACTGAAAAGGTAGCCATCACTGGGGAGAGGGGTACCTGGAGAAGGCGACCACCCAAAACCAAAAGCCTGAGAGACTGGAATAGGTTTGGCTTCCATATCTATGATAGACCCCAGGAAAGTCCTTGTGTAAAGCTGAGACATTTCAACTGAGAACCAGAATGGACTGTATGCCAAAGACTAACACACATCAGCACAATCACCTTATCCAACTCCTATGGAATCCTCAAAGCCAAGGAAGCTACTTTCCACACAGCACTCTTTGGAAGTAGTGGATCATGGGATGAGCTGAAGGAAGCAAAGGTATCTATCTGTCTTATTCTAGAGAGAGCTGTACACAAGGCGTAACTGTGCCCTACAATATGGCAGAGATGGTAAAGATGTGGTAATTAAACAGCTTCCTATCACCAGGCAAAGGTGTCCTTCCTTCCTACCTCCCTCTCTTCTCATGCCTGCCAAAAGACCTCAGGTAGGTAGGAGCCACTAGCTAGGGTGTTCATAAACTCAGAATTTAGAGGCCACAATATTTCTTCCACTCGAAAATAAGATCTGTGGGCCCCCTTCTTCTCCCTGTGTGACTTGATGTCGAACGGCACCAGGGGTGTTTCTAATGCACCAGCAGGAGCTTCCTCGACCTGCTGTCTCCTTTCACGCTGGGTTTTATTTCCATCCATTCTCATTTTTGCCTGCCTATTAAAAACTTGAGAACATGTATGTTGTTTCCTACTAGGCCAGCAAAAAGCTCTCCGGGAAGGAACGAGACAAAAGGAAAACCCCCACCAACACAGTGCCGTGGCCATCCTGATTATTTTGAATGGTTCCCTCCTATTAATTGTCTATCAAAGTAGCCATGTAATGTGACATCTTCGGGGAACTCTTCTGCACACATGATGCCCAGAGGACCAGGAGCCAGGTTATTCACACTCTCACTTTTTGCTACAAATCTCAGATGATGATAAATGTTCCTCAGTGGCAGCATTTACTCTGGGGCTCTGTGAGCTCCGCTGTAGTTCATTAACACCGGAGGGGGGGGAGGCTTAATGAAGGTTCCTTTATTTTCCTTTCCCACAGTCCCCATTCATTTCAGCTGTCCCCCACGTCCACATGCTCCATCCCAAAGCTGGCCCAGGCTGATAAGGTCTCTTAGTCTAGAAGGTCCCCGTGGAAGTTTAAAGGTTAAGCCAAGCACGCAAGCACAAATCCATTCTGATATCTAATGGCCTCTGAGCCCCATCTCTGTTTTTAGCTTGGCATGAGCCCTTCTGTGCATTCCCTTAAGAGAGCTAGAATATCTCCGGCTGTTGCCATGTGAAACAACTGTCCTTTACAGAATTACGGATCATTATCAGCACCGTTTGCTGACTTAGAAAGCTGAAAATTTAGACTATTTATAGAACTGTCAGGGAAAAAGAAAAAAACCAACCTTGCACTTTGAAATAGAAGAGGGAAAGGGGGAGAAAAAGGAAGAGCTGGCTTTAATAGTTCTGCCTTCTAGGGGCCAGCACTGAGGCCCTCCCATATTTCCTGCTTCTGTCATTGTTTTTGTCCAGGTTCTTCATGAAATAGACCTTGGTGGAGAGATGTCAGGAAAATCCTCAGTTTAGACACTCTCCCCGGAAGCACAGCAAGGGGAAGGAAGAGCTGGGAAGGATAGGGGTTTATTTATCAATGGGTTAGAGTAGCTGGGTTCATTCTTTCTGGAGGCCTTTGAAGAAACTATAAAATGTACCTCCTCATGGCCTGGCTGACAGGTATGGAAGTTGAGCTATTGGCACGTTAAGCTTCACTGTGCAGTGGTTAAGCCCCCTCTAGAGTAACTCTGGCATGTGTAGCCTGACCTCCCAATAGGCCAACCATGCCCAGAGGCCAGAGAGCCACCATCTCAGAGAAACACAGGAAGCCAGGGCAATCATCAGCAGGTGACCCCCAGGGGAGCTATGGGCAGGGAGATGGAGCACTGAAAAGGCCTCACAAGGCTGTCCTCTCAACTAGGTTCACACCCAGGAAGGTTCTTCTCCTCCCATTTATACACAACTCTCTACAGTTTTCAGGTTTCCTGTCCTGGAGGGGAGCCCAGTGTTCAGCTTTGGTCACACAGGGCACAAGAAAGGCAGAAGAGCAAAACACTCATTACCTCTGTCACTGCGCTGTTTCCCTCCTGCCCCTACCCAGGGAACACAGAACTTTCTAGTTATTACAGATGTCCCACTGTGGCCAACTCAGGAGCCTGTTAGCAGCTTGTCACACGTTCAAATATTTATAGAGAGTGAGGCAGGCGCCGTGTTAGGGGCTGTGAGAGATCAAGGAGTGGGACGGGATTACTGCGCACCCCAGGGTTCACCATGTAAGACAAACCCTCAAATAACTATGATTTAAAGTAATATTAAATAAGTTCTTCCACAGAGATAGAAGCTAGATAGATAGAATACAGAAAGAGAAGGGTTTGAGCCACCAACAGAGGTGGTGGGAAGGGGCTCCCCATGTCTGAGGGAATGGGGATGTTGGCAGTTCTCCAAAGTCCCCTTTCCCTAAGCCTGAGACCACAGAGGAACACTAAAATAAAATTAAAAAAAGACCAGAGCTAGCATATTCTAGAGACCACCACAGAAAATGTTCTTATGTTTCTTCATCAGTGGGCAGGGAGCTGTCGTGCTAAAACTAACAAGCAGTTACGGGTCACAGAAAATGCCAAGGCAACACCCCGCACAGCAGCGGTAAGAGACGGCTGGCTCATGCGTTTGCTCGTGTTCTCCCTACAGTTCCTGTGCAGGACGCCGAGACCCCCAGGCAGTTACACACCAGATACATCATGCTACATGCTACTTATAACCTAGAACCCGAGGGAAACGGGCAGTCAGGTTCTAAAATGGCCCCGAGTAACAGGACAGTTGCGAACAAAACGTGAAAGGCAGGGTGGCAGGGAGAGTCCACCGCCTTAAGAAAGAAAGAGGGACGTTAAGGAGCCTAAGTGAGCGAACCATAGGGAGCTGGGTAAGCAGAAACAAACGGCTCTGCCCGGCCTGTGGCCGGTCTGCTGAGCGGCTCTTTTGTGTGATGGTTCTGTCTCTTTTAGAGAACACCGAGAGTCTTGTTTGTCTTCGAGACACTGCCAGCAAGAAAGGACATCACGGTTCTTTAAGCCTTTTCATCTGCTATAGCTGCTTCTGCCCCTCTCCCCCTCTCCCTGGCTCTCCCCTATTTTTTTTCCTGGACATCCTCAAATGCACATCTTTCTATTAGTCAGGGCATCATGATCACTGGACCAGAAGGAAATATAGATGGATTCTGCTCCCGGCAATGACACTCACTTAAGATAGATAGCATGATGCCCCTGTGACTCAGTTTCCTCACTTATAAAATAAGAGAGCTGGGATGGTTTGAATAGGTATGGCCCCCGTAGATTCATGTGTTTTAGTGCTTGGCCCAGAGGGAATGGCACTACTAGGAGGTGTGGTCTTGTTGGAGGAAGTGTGTCACAGTGGAGGTGAGGTTTGAGGTCGCATATGTGACTCAAGCCACATCCAGTGACTCAGAGTCCTTCTGATGCCTATGGATCAAGATGCAGAACTCTCAGCTCCCTGTCCAGAACCAACCATAACTGCCCGCACACTTCCCCGTATCCCATCATGAAGATAATGGACTAAACCTTAAAACTGTAAGCCAGCTCCAATAAAACATTTGTAAGAGTTGCTGGGGTCATGGTGTCTCTTCACAGCAACAGAAACCCTAAGATAGGAGTTGAGCTAAGTGATCTCAGATCTTCCATTTCTGGGCCAGCAGCACCTAGGAGGCAAGGACAGCACTGCCTACCCAAGAAGTACATAGCTCAGTCTTGCGGTCCATGGGCCACATCTTGGCTCTTCACTGCCTTGCGGCACGAACATCGAGTCTGGAGCTGTATCTCCTGAGTTCTTCATGTTCTATACAACCAATGGCCTGCCCTCCTCACTCTCTTTCCTCTTCAGCCACCCTCCCTCAGCAAAGCTTCTCAGACAACCCAGAAGATAATAACTTGACTTGAGGAGTATCTTTGTGTACAAAATGACATCAAACTCATTTTGTAGCTGAAGCTGACTTTGAACTACTGGCCCTTCTGCTTCTACCCACTGAGTGCTGGGATTACAGTATGCTGAGAGGATGACTATCTTCTAACATCCTTCAGAATAGATTAAGTTCTCCATATAAACTCGGCACTACTATTAGCATCATCATCTTTTAAAGTGCGGTATACTACGAGCTATTACTTTGATCTCCTCTCCAGAATGCAGTGTGGTTGCCTCATGGTCTGTTGTATCATCTACTATTATCCCTCATCATTTGGTTCCGAGCAGGAAAAGAAATGAAGACCAGCAAAATCCTGCTGACGTGCAAACCTGGTACACTGCCTACTTTTGCTACCTATGAAGTTCCCCACTCGTTTGTTTCATTCCCAAAGGCATTAACCGGAGATTACATGTGGATAGCTCCTCTCCTGTGGCCTTGCCATCTGCTGTGACCACTGAAATTAGAGCAGCCACTTTCCTAAAGACTACTTGGCAGAATCTTGAGCTTTCAGCCCTACCAAAAGGGCTCTCATTTCGAACATGGCTCTTGGCTTTCCCCCAAGTGGCTACGAAAATTGCAAAGGTGCTTACTGATCAAGATTCTGATAGCTTTCCATTAAAAAGTACAAGGAAACATTTTCTGTAAAGCAGGTTTCTTTTGTGGCAGACTCTAAGGAGACAGCCGCTGTAGAAATAAGCTATGGTTTTAGGAAACTTAAGCTCTGGGCTGGGGCTGGTTGCTAGAGAAGATCACTGCCAGGTTGTGCATTCTCTGACTCCCACTCACTTCTAAAGAACTTCATAGTTCTTTGGTCACAGACACCTCACTCTGGCCAGACACTGTGTGTTACACGAAGCATCCAGTCAGTTGCCTGGTAACCACTAATGCGATGCATGCCATTGTCTTTTCCCTCATCCAGTTTCAGCAGACTAGCATTATCCCCCAAACTGTACAAACCAAAGCAAAGTATTAATAAATGCACGATAATAAGTGTGTCAACTATTCCAACTAGAGGTACCAGAAACAGCCAAAGCCCCAGCCTGTTTTCACAGAGAGCACAGTGCAATGTCCCTTACTGTTCCTGGGAAGATGCACCTTCTGTAAGGCCTGTCACACGTGTGCCAGGCAGCCCGACTGCTGCCAGTCCCTGCCCTACTTACTACACCTTTTCTGGTAGGTACTCTGAGTTATACACAAGGTTTTCCTTGACCCAGAGAGGACTGAGAATTCAGACCTTGCTAGTAACACTGCCTGATATCATGTTCTTTCATTCCTTAAGGTGGAAAGATAGGTAACTGAGAGTCTTGAACCAGACTTCTCGAGACACCCCCACTGCTTGGCATGTGCTTGCCACATCCAGAGAACCCATAGTTACACTGTCTTCCTTACCCAGGGGGACAAAGTCTTCTGCTTCTCTCTGTCGGGATCCCCAGGTGGGGAAGGACCTTTCTCTCTGGCTGGGTGTGAGGCCCTTCATTTTATGCTCTAGGGACAGAGTGACTTATTTCCGGAGACAGCAGAAAGTCATCAAAGATCTGTTTCATCTCCACGTCCCAGGCATGGATCTTAAGTCCATACCCATTAATGGAGCCATGACATTTTCATGGTTACTATGATTATGGAAGTAGTGACCTGCCTATCCAACCAACACAAAGCAAAGCCTAAATACCACTCAAGGACTACTTTCCCTAAAAGGGGCTCAATCATTTCGACAAATACTAGAGCCTTTGAACCCCAAATCCAAAGTTAAGGAGGGAACCCAGGCTAACAACTGGCCAAGGGCCAACGTGCTCAGAAAACCACTTAGTATTGCATCAACTGAGATAAACACTGTGCACGCCAGGGATATACACCTGAGTGCCAGTAACCAAGCTCTGTACCAGCTATGCGTGGCAATGGGTAGTAGTTCTCACGAGTCTTTATTATCTCAGTGTTCCTAGACATATAAAAGCTGGCTTAAAATGCATTCCTAATTAGAGAACATATGGATAATTATCAGGCATATTTGTTTCTTTAAATATAAATAAAGGAGATTCTCTTTCTAACCAGTTCATAACCAAAACATCACCTCTTCGTGTGCTAAAAAGCTAGTGGGATTTATGTTCGGTATCCTATTTTTATCCAGCTCATTATTTTTTAAATCAATGTTGGGGAGTGAACCCATGGCTCCACATATACTGGGCAAGTGCCCGAGCAACTGAGCCACACTCCGGCCCTCATTCTCACTGAGGAGCAAAAATGGTTTGGAGTTTCTTTCTTCTCCATTTTCTATTATTTGAGTAGCTGTGAGGTATTTTTATTGTTAACAGATTTAGTATTTTTAATTAAAAATGAAATTTACTAAGCTCATTTAACTATTTAAATTATTTAATAGATCTGACCAGGCTGTATATATTCAACATTAAACTGTCTCATGTTCTTCCATCTCTTTTGAGTTTAGTAAAGTGTTGTTTTCTTATCTATTTACTTATTTTAGAAGAGTGGAGTGCGGATTTGAGAGTAGCGAAACAGGCAGGTTTTCGTGACTACTGCTCTTATAAGGAGCATAAACTGTAAGCTTCTTTGTTTAAAGTTTTTCAGAAGCCAAGCTCATGTAAAAATATCAATTTTATCCTAAGAAAATAAAAACAGAACAAAGATAAGTCTTGACTTCATTTAGTTGATTCTTAATGTTTGTTAAATCAGTTGAGTGATGTGTTCACTCACAGAGACCAAATGCGACCGAACCAGGGCTTTGCTCCCCCACTCTGCTGGACCCCTTTCCTCAATTTCTCTGTTGTCATGCAACTTATATTTTTATTCTGTCACACCCAAAGATAGTTGCAGGAAGTTATTTGTAGATTTTCCCACATAGGTCCAGTATCGGTAAGAAAACAGACTGCACCAAGGCAATGGAGAGAGCTCCGCCTCACCTTTTTCTCCAGCTTAATAAAACCATATGTATCATTTACATCTTTGTAATCCCGAGCCCACTTTGGGTCCCGGAGCTGCTAAAGCATCCGTTTATGATTAATTAGTTTAACATTACTGTGCAAACCTGCTGATCCCGCCTTGAAACATATGGACACCGGGCCGGTAACATCTGGAGTGAGAACTGACAGTGCCCGAAGCTGAGCTGCAGCAGCCATGGGAAGTCATGAGCGAAACCTCCGACCCCGCCCCACAAGCCACAGGATGCCCTCTGGGGGGCAAATAGGGAAGCTGATGGATGACTATCTGGTCTGGTTTGGCCAGACAGTAGGTCAGGCCAGGTGGAAGCCATCTGTCCCGGCTAGCTACAGAGAGGAAGGAGTAGGAAGGGACTGGCGCTCAGCAGAGATAGCATTGGCCCAGAGATCCCTTTGCCCCTCTGGCCTGGCTTGTTGTAGAGGTGTTTCCTCCAGCAATTGCTTCACAAACCATTAAACAGCCATGAAAACAATCGCCTGGCCATATGTTAAAGGGCCACAGAAACCCACCGCAGGTTGAAGAGAATCATCCTTCTCTTCTTTTCTTGGCACTGAGAGAAATCTCCATGGGGGTGAGTGTGTGTGTGTGTGTGTGTGTGTGTGTGTGTGTGTGTGTAAATGATAGATAGATAGATAGATAGATAGATAGATAGATAGATAGATAGAGATAGATAGATAGATAGATAGTAGATAGATAGATGATAGATAGTAGATAGATAGATGGATAGATAGATAGATAGACAGACAGACAGACAGACAGACAGATAGATAACCTTCTGCAAGATTATAAAGGTAGGCACAGCTGGCATTAGATTCAGGGACCCCAGCAGAGAAAGTGATTAGGAATAACACAGTCCTTCTGCCGTGTGGTAATTCTAGGCTGTCTTTAACGTTGAGTTAAACACATTCATCAGTATCCATCTCTCCTTGGCCTTCTTGTACGGGGTCTAGTTAGAGTATGGTCTGTCGTGCCAAGCGCAGCAGTAGCGGAGAGCTGGTCAGCAGTGCCGAGTACCAGGTACACATGACCTTCTGCATCAGATCAGCACTTTAACAAGGCATGCGCTTGAATGTTTGAGAAGTCCCACAGCTGGGAACTCTGAGGAACTGTCCCAAACAAAAATTATTATTTTTTAAAGCATTTCTGATCCGACAACAAGAATAGGTGAACATCGGCCAAGTACAACACCACAAGTGCTGTGCCTAAAAACAAGGCCACATTCTATCCTAACAACATTCGCAGCAAAGGCACTGCCCTTACCCTCAGGTTACAGAAGAGATGGTGAGGAATTTGAATACCCTGCCTAAGGCTACACAAGAAGGGAAATACAGAGCTGCAGCTGGCACTGTGTCCTTGCTTATTCTTGCCATGATATTTCACTTTGCCCTGAATTCCAACAAATCCCCATTGCTAAGTACGTTCACCACAGGAGACCAGACACGGTGAAGCTACATTTCATCCACAGGTATCAAGAATCGTATCCCATGGAAACAGAACCTCTGGAGAGAGAATGAAATGTCCCTATCCTTGAAGCCATTCTGTTGTACCCTTGACTTGCTCTGGAAGTCCTAGATTAGTACCTTTCTAGAATGGGCAAAGAGACCCGATGGGTAGACTGCTTCCAACCTCTCTCTTTGTGAAACAATACTATCTACCAGTGAACCCAAGGCTACAGAGGAACAGGAATCTGTCTACACAGAACACAAGAAGTCCAGGATTTCAAGGCTCCTTTAGTTGGTGTCTTGCTTTATTGTTCAAGTCTTAACTTTGTTATCGTATATATTTATTATCTGTCCATCCATCCAGTTATCAAGACATGACACAAGCAGGAACAAAGATGAAAAGATTCTTCTGCCACGTCATTAGGAACATTAGAGAGTAAGCTGATGAAGCTTACTAAGCATACATTTCAGTGGCATGTAAAATATAGGTAGGGAAGAATAGAACATAAGGGTTGCGGGGGTGATACAAAAGATGAAGAATCAAGGCATGCAATACCTGGGCCAAGCAAGTCCCTGGGGGAAGTGGAAGAGGGAAGCATGTCGGGAAGGATAGACTCCCCCATAGCGGGGGAGCAGCGAAGCAACAACCACCAGAACCAAGAAACAGCAGGAAATGCAAGTTAGCTAGGGCAGATGATCAAGACGCAGGGGTTACAAAAACTGATGCTGGTTTGGAGTAGGGTGACAAGAGGTCAGGCTCTAGCAATGCTTTGAGATGAGAATCAAAAGAATTTTCTAAAGGAAATCTTTTTACTCTTCCCTATTTCTAGTCCTTCAGCTGATGTGGGATTCCCCTCTGTATGCTGTGAATACCATTGGTTAATAAAGCAGCTGTTTCGGGCCTGATAGGATAGAGTAGAGCTAGGTGGGGGAAACTAAACTGAATACTGGGAAAAAGGAGGCAGAGTCAGAGAGAAGCCATGTAGCCCTGCCGGGAAAAGATGCCGAAACTTTGCTGATAGGCCACAACCTAGTGGTGATGCACAGATTAATGGAGATGGGTTAAATTAAGATGTAAGAGTTAGCCAATAAAGAGCTAGAGCTAATGGGCCAAGTAGTGATTTAAATAATACAGTTTCTGTGTGTTTATTTCAAGTTTGAGCTGCCGAGTGGCTGGAACAACCAAGCGGCCTTCCAACAACATTCAGCTGTGTCATCAACTACGTCCTCTGCTTCTGACTGCCCCCTCTCATCTGTTCACCTGGCCCTGACTTCTGACACCTAAATATCTGAGTTGCAAATGTTTCAGTCCTATGCCTTTGATCAGGCTCTGCCAGTTACTTGGGCTCCTGGTCAGTGTTGTCCATGGCCAGGGCGGCACATGAGCATGGCTGCTGCCTTTTACCTCTGACACTTCCCACGGGTGTCCTGCTTTTCAGGTCAGCCTTTGGCAGACCTGATCTTGCCTGACACACCAGGTTTCAGGGACAATTTTATGCCTTTCATTCCAGGAGACTGCAAAGAAGAGGCATGGGTCAGTGTTGGCTGCATTTCACACAAATTAACCCCTTGGTATCTGTAGACCAGGACGTAAGCAGACAGTCCTGTAGATCAATCAGTGTGTGGAAATGTGTAAGTAAACTGAGGGAGGCTTGGGGAAAAACACAGAGGATAACCCACGAACAGCCCAGGGGGAAAACCGTGAGGAGAGAGAGTCCTTAGAGAACAACAAATGACAAGGAGAAAAGAGATGTCAGAGGTTTGAGCAGAGAAACAGTAGTAAGGTGGAGGAGATCAAGAGGAGGTAACAATCAAGAGAGAAGACTGAGCCAGGTCAGTGCCAAACCCATATCAAAGGCCTAAGCTCAGAGATGCTTTTTAGAATCAACCTGGGCCAATGCTGAGCAGCAGGTATAGAAGCCTGTGGAGTGCACTGGAGTGATGGTGGGATGCTCTTCCCAGGCTGAAGGACTCCATGTTTCCCATACAGACAAGGCTGACTAGGGACCAGTGCACAGAGGCCAACAGGCATCAGAAGCATTGGTGGGGAGTAGGAAGGGGTGTGGACAGGCAGGTGTTCTCCTGAATGCTCTTCACACTGCATGGTGGTGGTGGCGGTGGTGGCGGTGGTGGCGGTGGTGGTGGTGGTGGTGGTAGTGGTGGTGGTGGTGGAGGTGGTCGTGGTGGTGGAGGTGGTCGTGGTGGTGGTGGTGGTGGTGGTAGGGGGCTCCACTCTCTAACAAACTCTGCAGGGTAATAATCAGCTGTAGAGCTTGACTCAAGTCTGATGCCAGCTGACTTAATTTCTTCACATTGGACGGGTGATTCTCCAACTGAGTCCTAATCTTGTATAGATTTTCTGGGACCCAGTATGTAGTTAAACCACAATCTAGAGTAGCAGGAAGCAAATGCAGCATGTTTTAGAAAAGTCCTGAAGGAACAGTAAGAGTAGAGGCCTGGTGCCTTCCATGTAGGCACATACTTCCCCATGGCTGAGTTCTGAGCATGCTCTGTTCTGCTCTCCTCCCCAGTCTAGTTAAATGTTGATGGTGGAACCAAACACAAATATCATAAATGGGTAGGAACTGAGTGGGCAGAAAAGGGAAATTCCACCCACAAGGCTGTGTGTAGAGAAACAAACACTGCATCCTGTTGAGCTTGATTGGTAAGAATAGGCTGGCTGGCACTACATTCAGTACTTGGCAATCTCAGGTTCTCTGGCAGGCCTGCCTAAGGAACCCCAGGGTGACCCAAGGCCAGAAAATAGATGGTCCTTCCTCCTGTCAGCAAGGAACATGCAGTAGCCACTCCACTTCCGTCTTTAGGCTCAGGATCTCAACACAGACGCTCAGGTCACATGAACTTTAAAGGCTACCAAGGCCAATAATCCCTGGAACCTGCTCATGTTGGGCCTACAACATATATTTAGCCACAAAGGAGGTGTGTTGGTGCAACTCGGTATTGTTACTCTAGGCAATGGCTGGATGTTTTTCCATCCTTGTATATTCAATCAG
The DNA here is from genome assembly GCF_014885135.2 of Alexandromys fortis. Lineage (NCBI taxonomy): Eukaryota > Metazoa > Chordata > Mammalia > Rodentia > Cricetidae > Alexandromys > Alexandromys fortis. The sequence goes on from NW_026067991.1 coordinate 4,125,809, forward strand.
TGCATACCGTTGAAGCCCAAGCAAGTATATTTCCTGTAGAAAGCACATATTTAGATCTTGGCTTTCTAAAACCTGACAATATGAACCTTTGCTCGATTGTTTCACCCTCAATGCCACTATTTTTGTGTGTATATATGTTGTCTGAGTATACGGACATATTCATGAGCATGCGTATTCATGCCCATCCTAGTGTGTAAGCATATGTGTGTGCAGGTCAAAGGTCAACGTCTGGTGTCTTCCTCAGTTGCTCTCCACTTTATCTTTTGAGATAGGGTCTCTTACTGAACCTAGAAATCAGCAATTTAGCTAGATGGGCCAGGCGGGGAGTTACTGGTACACAGCGAAATTCTCAGCCTTTTACATGGTGCTGAAGATCCCAAGCCCAGATCCTCACGCTTGCCCAGCAAGCATTACACGGAGTCATCTCGCCAGCTCCTACTGTCATTATTGACGCAGTTGAACTTACATTAGTCATTCCACCATAGGCCACACATTTCTTCTATATCCCTATTCCTCCTACACTCCTGTGCTAAGAGCGTATTTTCTAATGCAGCACTTTGATATCTTTACTGATTGATTTTTCACTATTTTTAACTTACCTTCCTCGTTACCTAAGAAACATCATATCAGAATCAGCTTCTGATACATACTGTTTAATTCAGCGAATATCAAACTGTTCCTCCTGGAGAGGGCTTTATGTCCTTTCCCTATGTATTATGGTATTGTTCTTGTATATATTACATTCATAAATGCTTCAAACCTAACATCAGAGTGCCATAATTATTGCTTTTTATAATTGTGTGTGTATTGGGGCTGAGATAGAAAAGGTGAGCTAATGTATGTGATAGCTTTGTTTATTAGCATCCTTACGAATCATTTCTACATGGTTTCATTTGCTCCTGGGGATTCCAGTTACTACCTGGAGGTGTTTCTTTTGACAACAAAGATCTTCATCCACATGTTACCTTAGTGAAATTTCCTGCAAATTTATTACATTTCTATGCTATAGTGCAACAATATATACATATATATAAAAATAAATATATTCAATTGCTATTAAATCAGTTAAGAGAAGGCAGGGGAGGAAGTACGGAATACCTTGTCCTTTATAGTTACATAATTAATCTTTGCCAGTGCTGTCCATTATGGAAGATTCAAATTACTTTTGGGGAGCACTTGTTTCCAGCATAAAGAATTTCCTTTGTGATTCTTTCTTTCCCCAGTTTTCTCTGGCAAACTATCAGGTCTACATCTCCAATCCCTGCCTTTTACCAGATCCTCCCAAGGGAACCTTTAAGAGCTCTATTGCCTTAAATGTCTGTAAACTCTATTGAGGATAAAGTCAGTTCCTTTGGGGGAAGATTTAGGACTTGATTTTGAATAGCACTTTTCTACCCTCAAGTCAAACCTCTAAGCCATTTATGGCTCTAAGGTTTGGGTTGTAGGTAATGGGGTGCTTTCCTTAGTGGTACCTCGACTTTAGGAGCTAACTTTTCTGGGTAATAGGTGAGTAACCTCTAGTCTCCATGGCTTGTCTCTCCCAGCAAGGAGAGACCCTAATATTCTCCTAGCATGGCCCCATGGTACAGATGCCATTTCCTGAGTGATGTCTTTGTAGGGGACTAGAGCTACGCCTCTAGTTCACACTCACCCATGACCTTGGCACAGGTGGCTGGGGCAGGATTAGAGATGTTCTACCTAGGAAGACAGTCCTTTAGCCAGGAGCTGGAGGAAAGAGGACCTGCAATCATAATTATGGTGTGCAGTGATTCCATCCTACAGAAGTGCAAGGACAGAGGAGAGAGGGGACCTTGACTCAAACACCATGGATACCGTTCTTAATGAGTTTTTATGTGTTCTTTTTTAAATACATGTTTCTTTATTTTCTGTATGAATTTGGGATTCTTTCCAGAGATTTTAACCCATCTTTAAAAATAATTTTCTCTAGTTTTAATGCAGAGAAGGTCCATAAAAGTTCTTGGGTTATCTCACAGAAGTCTTTTGGGTCTTGAGATGTTTTGTTTTAGGGAGTAACTATTTTATACACATAAGTGTTACAGAACAATAGTCTTTAACTGTAAAGTGAACATAACTATTTTGGGGAACTTGTCAAAAACACATGTTCCCAAGGCTTTGCTCCCAGAGATTATGATTTTCTAAGACAGGAGGAAGATGAAGGGGAACTGTAGGAAGATGGGGGTGGAGAAGAAAAGAAGACGAGAAATACTTATTTTACGCAGCTTTCTACATGATTCTAGTTTTTAAATAAGCACACAGCATTTACCCCCTCCTCCTCTTCATCCTACTCTTCCTTTTCCTCCCTCTCTAAGATTACAAAAGATGCTTTGCTATTCACACTTACATTACTGTGTAAATATGTGTTCATGTATGTACGGCATGTGTATGCATGTGTGTGTGCATGTTTCCATCCAAATCTAGAAATTCTGCGACTCTAGGAAGTGCAGGAGGATTCTGATTTGAGGCTTCCATGAATCAGCAGTGACAGATCACCCCACGGCAATGTGTCTGAGTGGAGAGTAACCAGCCTAGACTCTTCCCGCCTCTTGCAGCAAATGGGGCTTTTCCTTGTCATCTGTAACGTGCCCTCCAAACAGAAAGACCACCACAAACTTTTTGCGAGCGGCTTGGCTTACATACAGTCGAATGCAATATTCACCTCTACTGTGTGAATTAATGGTATTGAAGCTGCTATAAAACACGTTCTGGGGAAGGGTTTCCTACTGCCCAGATGCACACTGTGAGCCACTACTAAGGATCCTCCTAGTCGGTATAACAACAGAAAATGAATACCATTCATATTTTACAACTCCAGACACAGGCTATAAGCAACTCGCTTCTTCCCAAAGAACCAGCTAATTAAAAGTGTAAATAAGGCTGTGTTGGGTTTAGAGATGCTTCTGTCTCATGAAGAACTATCCATGGATGGCTACATGACTGTTCTATGTAGACTAGGCTCAGACTTACTTCCAGATGCCCTCAATGTCAGCAGAGAAGGTCAAGGAATGGAGAATTTCACTGACAGAGGCAAAATTACCTGACTTTCTGAGACACTGTAGGAAACCAGAGGGTATTTTCCTAAAGGGCTTAGAATGTGAGAATCATCATTATTGGTCAGAAAAAAAACCCACCACCACCAACAAAAAAAAAAAAAACAAAAACCCATGCGATGAGAAAAATCTAAAGTAACCAGTTTTAGCCTTTTTACTTCCAGATTTGCTCATGTACTCACTCTCTTGGTGGGCTTTAATGGTACCAATTCATAAATAAAACCGAGGAAGTTTCTGATTTTCTACCCAGGACTTATGTAGTTATTTCCAGATTATGAACTAAAATAAACTCACATCGCCATGTTGAAGTTCCAAGCCCTAGCATCTCAGAATGTGTTCACATTTGGGGAAGGTTGTTAAGGAAGTGATTAATTTAAAATGCAGCCATTAGTGTGGAATCCAATCCTGTGCCTTATAAAACAAGGAGTCCAGGACATAGAGACACACCGGGGGCATCCACGAAGCGATGGTTATTAGAGATCACACCAAGAAAGATACCTTTTTTGGCAGATACCAAGAGGGGCTCAGGTGAACCCAGTCTGCTGGCACTGGGCTCTTGTGTCCACACAGTCAAAACTGAAGATAAGACATTTCTGACATTTGTGTTTTGTTGTGATGGTGTTGCTTGGGGTAGAATTCTGGTCCTTGCACATGCTGGGCAAGTGCTCTACCATGGAGCTGCATCCCTAGCGGTTTTGTTGTTGTTGCTGTTTTGTTTGTTTGTTTGTTTGTTTTTGCCTGATGTTTAAGGCACACTGGTTGTGGTATTTGCTATAATAGTCCTAGAAAACAAATACCTTCAATAACCATCACCTTAGCTAGAATTATACATTTAGTCAGTAGATAAACAGTGGACACAGGAAGAAAACGTAAACGGGTAACTTATGAGCTAATGATTTTAGATACAATCTGATATGCCTAGGACTTCATGTATATCAGTTAATCCACATATTATGCATGATTATCAGTGAGCGAACTGGAGCTGGTTCAGCCAATGCTGATTGCTAATGATCAATGCACTGAACCCCTCTTCTTCTGAACCCACCACTGCCCTTTGCCCTTGCTGTAGCACTCCTTGCTGTGCTGACGTGAGACTACTTGTTTGTAGTTACGTATTTTTTTTTTTTTTGGTTTTTTTTTCGAGACAGGGTTTCTCTGTGGCTCTGGAGCCTGTCCTGGAACTAGCTCTATAGACCAGGCTGGTCTCAAACTCACAGAGATCCACCTGCCTCTGTCTCCCGAGTGCTGGGATTAAAGGCGTGCGCCACCATCGCCTGGCTGTAGTTAAGTATTTACTGGTGAAGTCATACATTTCCCATCTGTTTCCCTTGTGAAGTTCTGTGAGCACAGCCTTCTCTGCCTTTGTTCACCCCTGCAGGCCACCGTCCAGCACCTGACTCCTGGTTACTTGTTCTTGATTAAAAGAAGTTATCATATTCTTGACTTCTGAAATTGGGAAGGTTGAGCATCTGGATCTGCACTGTATTGTTTCCCTTAGAGGTATTTAATGAGTGTGTGTATATACATTCCTCTGCGGAGAGGACCCACAAGCTTCTTTTTATATAATAGGGCTCTGTGACCTCCCACAAAGGAAGACCCAATTCAGTAGTTAAACAAGGCTAAACAGCAAAGGACTCACCTGAAACTTGAAACAGAATATGCTAAAAATTATTTATATGTTCAAATGTGTGTGTGTGTGTGTGTGTGTGTGTGTGTGTGTGTGTGTTCCATGAACGGAGACTGAAATGCCTCAATGAATTCGCAGAACCATCCATATCCCTGCCCCTTTCCCCGACTCTCCCTGAAGAACTGATCATTACTGCAGTCATTGGCTGGCGTAGTGAGTAGCTGCTGGCATTCATCTGTTTCTTGGCAGTGTCATTCATCACCGAGGCCAGGGAAAAAGCCTGCAATTCCCTCCATTCACCTGTTTGGAACGTTGCCATCCCTCTATGTAGGAAGCACCTTTTAATAACAAGCCGGTAAACTTCGCAGGAAACAAGAGCACTGGGCTGTGTTTATGGAGCACTGGTGCCCATGCAATTTGATCAAACAATCCTGGGATTTCCCTTCTCTTTCCCAGCAGCCCAAGAGGGGATCCAGCCTAATCAGGCTACAGACGCCTCTGCTTGCTGCTGGCTGGCGCATTCACTGAGGAGCTAAGGGAGGCTGCCGATGGGCTGCTCTACACTAATTGGCTGTTGGGCATTAAACCTTTCGTCTCCCAGTTCCAGACGACACCGCTCTTCAAGATTTCTTCCCTTGCTTGTGTCCTGAAAATGACTTCCACAGCAAATCTGTCAGCGTAAAGGTTTTCCGTGTGCCATTAACTCGTAGTTACCCCACACTAACTGGGGAGAGCGGTAAATGCAGATAATTCAAAGCCAAAGGCGCTTTCTGTCTAGCTTCCTAATGCGTGACTTCAAGGGGCTCTGTGGCAGACTCACCTCCCTAATTATGCCTGTCTTGGTTGCTTATTAAAGTAAGCTTGGCCGCCTCTGGGTCTGGCAGTTCAGTGATGTGAAAATTCTGACACAGAATTTGTGAATGTCATCAGGGAAAAGCCACCAGGCACACAGATAATCAGACTTGACTAGATCTGAGTTCACAGTCCTAATCACCTGTGATCAATTACTTTGTTCCTGTGGGACTGAGTCTGGGGATAAGAGATGATTGTCGTCGGGAGGGAAGGAGTCTTTACGTTTAGAAGAGGACACAAGACTATGCTGTGGTCCAAACTGAGCACACATTTATGCTGGTTCCTACCTGGCCTCACAACCTTCTTTTCTGCAGCCAGTGATCTTTCTGTGCAAACTTCACATTGTATGCTGTTACCCAGCAGCCTTCGGTGGCTCTCTATGCTTGCTGTTATGGTGGTCTTTCACAAACAGGCAACATGATCCTGCCTCCTTGAAGTCAGAGGTGATGCTGTGACTGACATTGGCCACTGAGACGTGCATGAGAACCGGCCAGCGGAGAATGAACATGCCACTTCTAGGTGGAAGGTCTCAGAGCCAACTGTGTTTGGTTTCACACTTTGTTTGGCCCATCTGAGATGGAGGCTACTCCTGACTCTGTTGCCAGTGCCCGTGATGAGCCCACTTCCCACTAGCTGGTGATGAATGTATACCAGAAACAAGAAACTCTGGCTTTCAGCCACTTAGATTTTAATGCCCTCAGTTAACTCAGCAGATCTGGCCCTGCACATATGAGGCTACACTCTAGCTGAGTTTTCAGCTCGGCAAGCAGACAACGAAGAACTGAGAGAAGGAATCATTTCTTCTTCAGCATGTTAAGTCTAGTCCACAGCACAGTTAAAACAAGTTGGCTGGTGCTGACTATGAAAGTCTCTTACTTCTTGGCCCCTGCCATCATTCAAGTTTGTATTTCTCTTAACACTCTCCCTACTCCCAGCACAAAGCCGCAAAAGATAAAGCACCTTTGGTTTTTAGGTGCATGGGGGATGCTGGAGCTCTGCCTCTGGACCAACAGCCAGAAGGAAGACCTCAAAGAAGGGCATCTTGGTGGAGACATTCTTAGGCTCCATATGTTTGGAATATAATATGGCTTAAGGACAAGTAAGATCTCAAAGGGAAGCCGTGAAGCTATCACACAGAAAACATGCTATTCCCAAAGTTAGGCTTCTGAGGGATCACATGTCATCCAGACTAGACTCACAAGTCCCCATCTATCATAACATCAGCATTTACTGATGACTTGCCACACACCAAACACAGTTTCAACTGCTTTACAATTAATTCATTGATTACCCGAGCAACTTCTAGCATCGTTATGATTTATATTTCACAGATGAAGGAATGGAGATTAAGAAAGGATGAAACGTGGGGGTGAACACCGTATGGCCACATTGAGAGGAAATGGTTTTCTCTCAATCCACGCATCCTTGAACACTCCCAAGATGTTACACCCACTCCCACCGTGTACCACCCCTGTGTAAGCTACATGCTGCCCACTCCACAAACTATCATCCTCTAAAAACTCCTGCCTTCTAAACTGACATAAAACAATTCTCCTTTCTCTCCAAACCAGCGTTCAAATATTTGAAGGCAGCAATCATGCGTCCCACAGGGCTCTTCTTCCCACTATAAGCAGCCACAACTCACTCAACACTTCCCAATACACTGTAGCTTGAAGCCCTTCTCCATCCCTGCTCAGTGACTCATCCATGCTAGGGACCAAGAAAATGTCAGTGCAGTCGGAGAAGTGGAACTGGTGACTTGCCTGTCTTTTAGTCTTGCGCTGAGCTAATCCCCCTCAAGCACATTCCTTTCATAGTGTGAAGTGGGGTCATGATCTGATGTAGGAACAGCTGGCTGGCCCAGTGCCCTGCACAGGTCCCCGTTCTGGGAAACGGACTGCTACAAGATCTGCACGGTCAGTGTTCTAACTCAAGTCTGCTGTTCCCTCTTCTTTGCCATGCTTCTTTCTTGCCCCAGCCCAGAGGCCTGTTGGAAATGGCCTTCCCACTCACCATGGAGTTCATAGCAAAGTGATTGTGCTGTGTCTGGAGGTCTAGTGCATGCTGGTAGCTGACTCCGATCTCAGTGTGGCTCTGAAGAAATAACTCCTTGTTGTGGCTTATCCAGTCGAACATCTAGAAGGGAGAAGATGGGCAGGGGGATGAGAAAGGTCATTAGTCAAGCAGGACAAAACAGTCAGAGCTGCAGGAAGAATAAAGCCCTCTAGTTGTTTCCCAGGGAGAAGCTGTCGTCTCTCCGGAGTCAGGGTGGGCCACAGTCTGGTGTCACAGGAGAATCCTCAGTTTTTAGTATAAAGACCTACAGGCAGCTTCTGTTTCTCTACAGAGCCTACCATCAAAATAGAACAGGAAGGAGAGAATTGAGGAGGTGGCGGTGTTTATTAACAAAGTAGCTGCTGCCCTTTGTAAAGCCTTTAGGATGCCCAGGAAGGTCCCACACATGTTTTGAGGACGAGCAGTGATAAAGCCAGCTGGGGGCCATAGCCTATTCATTTAGGAAGCCATGTCTCCTCCAGGCAGTCCCTGGACCAAAGGGGACTGACCAGAAACCCAATTCCAGTTCTTAGCTCTTCAGGATGTCGGATCTAAGCCAACCAGTGCACAATTCTTCCTAACCACTCAATTCAGTATCTCTCAGAAAGTAGAATGTGACCCTGATCAATACAATAAGATACGAGGAGTTTGAGAGTTCCTCGGATGCAGCTTCTCTTCCTTGGACACTGTCCTGTGTGCCACCCGTCTTGCCTTGCTGCAGCCATCTGCTGGGAGCCAGTGGAAAGGAAAGGGCAGAGTCAAGGCAGCTTCAGCGAACAGTAGGGTCTGACTGAGCTGGGTGTGAGCCCCATTGTGTCCCTGGACGTCTTAAGGTGAGAATCCCTCTCTATTTTCATCCCAGTTTAATTTAGGGTTCATATAGATTACTGCCTAGAGCAACCAAG
>NW_026067991.1:4134745-4142689 GCF_014885135.2 Alexandromys fortis
TGTGTGCATGTGTGTGCATGTGTGTGTATGTGTGCATGTGTGTGTATGTGTGCGTGTGTGTGTATGTGTGCGTGTGTGTATGTGTGTGTGCATGTGTGCGTGTGTGCGTGTGTGTGCATGTGTGCATGTGTGTGTGTGTGTGCATGTGTGTGTGGGGGGGTGCTACAGTCACTCCCAGGGTGGTGAGAGGACCAGATGAGCTCTGAGACAGGGGTATGAAGGCTGTACCAGTTTTCCCCTGCTAGCTCTTCTCTTTACACAGGAAAGTAAGCTTGCTTTTCTAGTTCCTCGACTAGTATCTAGGGGATACCTGCCACGTCCAAGGTGACGGAGGGCCAACAATGTCAAAAATGTGTTTCTTGAAATTAGGTGCCTTTTATAAAGTGTAGGAAATTGAAGTGGATTCAGGTTCTGTTTATTTTTATTTATGAGAATTTCATACATGAGTGTAACACATTTTCATCATTGGCACCCTTCCCTTCCCCCAACTCTTCTCATATCCCTTCAACATTCTCAAATCTACCTCCTCTTCTTCTCTCTCTCTCTCTCTCTCTCTCTCTGTGTGTGTGTGTGTGTGTGTGTGTGTGTGTGTGTGTGTGTGTGACTCTGGTCTATAAATATGATAGAGGCTAACCTGAGATGCTAGCAGAGGACAAAGAACAATACAATACATTCCCCAGGAAGGAGGATCCTATGTTAGGCCTTCACGTAGAGAGCTAGGAGAAGGGCATCAGGCTAGGTGACCTTGCAAAGTGAGGGTGGGGTACGGGGTGAAAATTGAGGCAGCCCAATATGTCACAGGCACTGAGGCTACCTCAGTGGTGATTACTGTGCCTGGCTTGACAAAATGCGGCCGGGGAGGCACAGGCCACCCATGAAGGACGTATGCTTTAGAGATGTGGACCACATATTGGTAGCACAGTGCGGGGAAGGGTCCTCAGTGGAGCTATAAAGTATGAACGAGCTGTGGCAGCAGTGTGGGATGTGGATCAGGGAGAGCCAGCAAGAGGGCATACTTAGGGAGATGGCACATTAATCCAGGTCTAGGTAAGGGCCTGGAGGGGCAGTAGAGTCAGAGAAGTTGATAGGTTTGAGAGCCCCTTTGGGCAGGACCTTCCCAAAGCTCATCATCACTTGGAGAGGAGAGGGCGAGAAACAGCTAGAGAGACAAGCTATGGCATACTGGTCCCTGTAATCCCAAGTACCACCATGGGGGCTGCTGAAGAACGAGGATAAGTAAGAAACTGAGGGTGGGCAGACACAGTGGGCTACCATTTGGATGTCCTGCGTCCGAGAGGCACAGGAGAGTTTCATGCAGATATGCCTGTGGGCTGCTAGGTTTATGTGTCTGGGCCTAGAGAGAGACATCAGGGCTGTTAGCCACTCACATTAGCTGCCAAGCGCTCATCAGGAGGCTCCCCCAGAAGCACTCGAGTGGCAGAGGGTTTACTTCAGGCTGGGGTCTCCTCAGCAGCCCAAGCAGATATCTGCTGTGTGTGCCATTCTGCCCCATCAGCCCCCGCCCCCCCAGACTGCAGGCAGCTGGCCCGAGCTCCCCCAAGCCCTAGTTATCACTAACGATGAAGAGGAAAAGCAGGCAAGTGTGGGCATTTAGAGGATTCTCCCTCTGTAATTGTTGATCTTTAAAATTCTTCCTCCAAACCTCACGTCAAAATAATTTCTCATCCCTTATCCTATTTACGAACGAATCAATAAAGTTAATGAAAACCTGAAATTCCCAAAGTCCATGGAACTTATGAAGATGAGAGTGTTCACTCCATGTCCCTTCTAGGCGATCTCAACAGCCCAGAAGGGACCTTGTATTCTCTGTTGAATAACTAACTACTCGGATGTACAACGGGCAGATGAGGTATGTACGGCGCCACAGCAATTAGATTGCTGGGCACCAGGTCCCTGCTGGACTGCAGAGAGAGGAGAGCTGGACATAGGCCAGGCAAGGTGGACAGCAATGCAAAGGGAGCTAAGAGCAGGACAGAGGTGGCCGCAGCAGCCGTGCACCCTGCTGAATCAGCTCCTTGCAGGCTGATCCTGGCACCGATGCCACCCCCAAATTCATGCTCTGCTTATGAACTACTTTCTGGAAGTGAGACACCCTGACAGAGCCTAGCTTGTTCTGGAGAAACTGAAGTAACCTGTGTCCCAGGAAGAGATGAAAGAGATGAATAAGCCTGGCCTGGGGAATCGATGGCGTCATGTGAATCTGACTCTTTGGGAAGAGCCATAAAACTCTTTAGAAATTTTGATTGAAATATATTGCAAGGGGTAGAGTCCTAGAATGAAAGCGGGCATGCCGGGATTTATTGAATAATATATCGTATATTATTATACATATTACATATTCTGATTTGCAAGGGACAGATTCCTAGAATGAAGGTGGGCATGCTGACTGACAAGTGGCACATTTTTGAAACCCATGAAAAACAATTTTTCTATTCAAAACAAAAATTAATTTCATGGACTCTCCTGGGTTAGAAAGTATATATATTCAGGTTTCTATAGCTCATTTTCTGGCGATTAAGGAACATAGCAAGAACACTGGCCTTGTTTTACAGTCGGAAAAAAGCAGCTCGTTAGTCCCTGCCATGACATTCCTCAGGTGCTTTCTACCTGAAGTTCCATGTCTGGTCCGTTCGCACCCTCAACCCGTATCACGTGAGGTGAGGATACCATCAGGTCCTCTCCACAGAGAAGGCTCAGAGAAGTGACATTCTAGAATCATGGTTCCACCCTGTGCTGCATGGCCCTGACTGTCCCAGCCAGGCTTTGAGAGGCTGTGCACACCATGGTGCCCCAGCCAAGGAAAGGTGCTTGCAACCACTCATTTGCCAATACCCAGCTACCTCCTCTCTAAGGCTACACTATCGGCAAGGACCACAGATGCCCGGGGATAGTATTCTCTCAATACATGCTGGAAGAAATAAAGGAAACAGAGGGGGGAGGGGAGAGGGCGAGAACAGGAGAGAGAGAAGATGGCAATTGGCCATGTCTACGGTTGTGAATGTCCAGAGAAGAAAAACCTTTCTAAATATTCCTAGCCTCAGGCCAGAGCCAGTTATAATTTGATTCATTTGAATTTGACTATCTGGAAGACACATGAGTCAGACTAAACTAAAGATGTAATAGAGGAATAAACAATACATCGACGGTAGCTTTGGATTCTTTATATCCCCACCCCCGTGTTTTGAGAAACTACAAATGTTATACTCAGCAAAATATAATATAATAACAACCACAACAAAATCCTTCCAGGAGGAAGGGTCATACCTAAATAATGCAATTATCTTTCTGCCTGAAGAGTACACAGTTTTCTCTGTCTTATTAAGAAAGATGTTATAGGAAAGCTACTTGAGTTGTTTTTTCATGTTTTGTTTTAACTAAGCTAAGTAATTTTTTATGCTAGCTAACTTCGGTAAAAATACACAAATCTGGTTCTTCATAAATAGTCAATGTTGAAGGAATCTATTTAAATGCAAATTAGGAAAATAAACATGACTTTTCATTTTTTTTTAAAGATGGGGTAGCTAAAAGGTTATTATTGTTCTTTTTTAATGAAGCATAACTATTTCATAGAACAGGGATATTGAGTAAAAATCTTGTGTTTATTTTTCTTCATTTAGTGAAAGCGTCTGACATCACCTAACTCTCAGACCACCCGACCATTGTTAATGCTGTGCACTAATTATAGATTTCACTGCAAATAAGATACGCACACTCGGCCTTCATCAGTTGATTAAGGGAAATGTCAGAAACTAAACAGTGGGTTTCTTTTGGCTAGTTATGTACATCCTAGTACATGCAAGGAAACACCTTGTACCCTGATAAAAACGTGCCCCGAAAGGTCCAACAACCTCCTGGTGGTGAATTTTGCTAAGCCCTGGAAACAAGGTCTTTTGTAAAACAAAATCTTGTGTGTTAAAGTCCAAACAGCAGAGAACACAAATCATTACAAGCTACTGAATGACCTTTACCAAGCTGTATCAAGGGTTCAAACACCTGTTTTTGTTTTTGTTTTATCTATAAAACAGGAATAACAATTTATACTATTTAAATCTTAAGACTACCAAGGACATTCAAATAAAATGATGGGCTGGGAAAAATTTTGTTGGATGCTACAGACATATGGATTTTTAAATCCATAAAATGAGTATACTCTAGCCTACTCCCAAATATTTTCATTTAAATCAAAGCAAGAGGTGAAAGGTGTGGGTGTTAAACTGCAAGTTCATACCTGAAAAAAGTGGTTAGAGGGACTCACACCTGCAGTTCTTATGCGTACAAGACGCTCACAGCCCACTCCCTAGATGTTCTACTCGAGCAACCAAGGGCCTCTGCAGAGAGCGGACCAGAGGCACCAGCATTCGCTCACACAAGTGATCCTGAAAGTATGTCTGCCTACACAAGCCTCTCCACCAATATCCTTGGAGTTCTAGTGCCTTTCTACTTCCCTGGATGGCCTGGGCACAGTCTATTAGGCTAGACCTTGTGCCTCACCTGATCTCCCTGCCTCCACCCTTCCCTTCTCCACCCCTCTGCCATGGCCCTGCTCTTTTGCTCCTAGAGATGCACTCCCTGTGGTTTGTAACAGCCCCTCACACCCCACCCGCCACACACTCTTAGGAGAGATGACTATTAAAATGCCATTTTTCCTGTAATCCCTTTTGGAATTAGTTTATCCTGGATATAGAAGGAGCTCAATAGGCCCTTTCTGAACACAAGCCATGGCTGTGATTCTAAAATAAGGTGGCAGAGGGACCTTAGACAAAAGATGAGAGGCCCTATAAGCATCACGGGAACCAGGCAGATTTCCTGACTTTACAATTCTGCTTTCAAAGAAACCCTGGCTGCCCCAGGGCACATGGTCTTGTGCAAAAGCGGTACCACACAGTCCTCATGTACGCATTCTTGCAGGAATCTTAAGACCCTTCAACCCTGGTTTTCTGCTCTCCTAGGATTAAGCTTTCCTGGCTCTCTAATGAGGAAGAGGAAGGGAACAAGGGAGGGAAGGGGAGAAACAAGGAAGAGAGAATATTAAGGACTCCAAAATGTCAGCCTAGTTTCTAGGTTTCAAGACCTCTCACTGTAGTCAGTCACCTCTCCTGTTCTGACTCTTCATTCAGCTCTTCAGACTACGGGGTGTGTATGTGGCGCCGGGGGGGGGGGGGGGGGGAGTCTGAAGAGACCATCCTTACACAGATCTCCAGAGAGGCAGACACGCCTGATAGCTGTCCTGGTAATGAACACCTACCTACTGGAGAAGACAAGGTGTCCTCTTTCTGCCTGCTTTCTGTTATGCTGGTAGCATGTCTGCCTATAGACGTTTACACACTGCATGAAGGAAGCTACTTTCTCCTGGTCACAAACCCTGTCTGCTCTAGGGAGGAGGGCCCAGCTGGCTATGTAGGGGACAGCATCACTGTTTGCTCATTCATCAGCTAGGATGCCAGTGCTACCGAATGGGCTGTGCCTGTAAATACACTGCTGTCCCATAGAGCACATTTCCTTCATCTTCCACCCAGATTTCTCATACCTAACATCACTGTTGTTCACAACTTAAACAGTCCGGGTTTCTTTATAACAAACAAATGCCCACTATGAGCAAAACCCTTTCCTTCGGCATAGCAAACTAACCCCCAGTTAGCATCTACATTCTGTTTCCATGGCAACAAATAAAGAGGCTTCAAGCCAGCATGTTATTGAATCTTGGTGAAACATAAATAAGATATTCTCTGACTGGAAAGCTGTACCTGAATTGGGAATAACTACAAAAAAAAACCCCTACATATGCCTCGATGTGGACATCAAAACCTGGGCTGCCTTGAGTGGACATTTCTAAGGAGCATGCTCTTTGCAAGGACCTTGTCGGTTGTGTCAAGTGTTACAAGATCAAGGGTGCCATGGGGCACTGAGTTTAAGCATGCCCACACTTGTAGTTGCTAAGGCAGATCTTATCTCCTCGCACTTGAGCCGGGCTACTGGGATGGTCATCTAAAAGGACTGACTGGTAGCAAGCTATGAATAGCATTCTTATGGACCGGTGTCAAACACGGCTTCCTGAGGTTGTAATTCTAAATGCTTAGAAGGGACTAAGGCTCCCCAGCAGCTGTCAACGGCAGTGTTAAACCCAGAATACACCGAACCCAGTACTGTGCTTTCTCCTTGTCTTCTTCTCCACCCCACTTTCTAAATTTCCCTTTTCCCACAGAACAAAAATGGTAGGAAAAACAGTCCTAACAGTGACTGTTACCTATTCTCGTGTGCTAGATATTGTCCTAAACATTTGACATGTATTAATTTACTTAATATCCCAATAATCTCATATTTATTTCTCCATTATTAACATCCAGTATCAACACTCCATTTTACAGAACAGAAGACAAGGCTCAAAGAATTTAACTACTGAGCCAGAGGGGACAGTTAAGTGAAAGAGAGAGTCAAACTCCAGAGGTCTAGCTCCTGTTGATGCTCTTAACTTTGCTGCAGCGAAGAGTCTCAGCCAGAGCTTCCTTCTCCTCCCGAGCTTCCAGAGTGTGCTCTGCCTCTGCCGCTCTCGCTTGTCCTCCACCAGCTTCCTCCTGGAGCTCTTACCATGTGGTCTGCTAACTGCTTGCTTGAGTCTGCACCCACAAGCCGAAAGCCAGGTACCCCTACTTCTCAAGTCTGTTTGACTTTATTCTCATGAAGAATGGATGTGTTTTCATTTTCTGTTTTCCTGACACTACCTGGCTGGCCTGCTTAGCCTGGTGCTTTCTACAGATCTGCCTAGAGTCCCCCTTCTTTCCTGGAACCCAGTAACATTGTCATGTGGAAACGGGGGCTTTCTTACACTTGAACTCTTTCTTTATATTTATTACCTACTCTCAGCATGATGGAAACAGCAGGAACATCCTAATTTTGGAAGCTTGCCAAGTCCATTGACTGACTTCTCCACACTTGCTTTCCACTTCGCTGGCTGTTCACTCATGGCTTCCTTTTGTGTCCCTTGAACCTTTACTATGACACTGTAAGGACTGGACTGCCACAGTTTGGCTCAAGTGATCTTCACGTTAATGTTGTTACAAACACGGTACCATCAGTTGTGTTTTAAACATGGCAAGAATTTAGTATGGCTGGCTCTTCATTGCTGAGGATTTTTAATATGGGGACTTACTATGATCAAAAATATATGAAAAAAATTGTAACTGTACAAAATGCATGCAGACTTTTTTCAAGTCATTATTCCCTAAATAATGCAATAAAATAAATATTCATGTGGCATCTCCACTGTGTCTCATAAGGAATCTAGAGACCACTTAAAGTATGTTGAAAGAGGTTATATGCCAATATTATGTCATTTATCACAAGGAATTTGAACAGCCTCAGGGGCTCCTGGGCCAACTCCCCGCAGATACTGAGATGATTGCAGTAAGAAGAGAATGGCCTAGGATCACACAGCTTACAAGTGATGAAGATAAATTCAGAATCTAATGTCCATCTGAACCGACATCCCGTGCAATTTCCTGTTTCAGGATGCTCTCCATCTGTGACTTCTCAGATAACTGACAAGAATGAATAGGTGCCAGGTGCCACACAATGGGATTTATACACATGACCTCAGTCCTTACAACAGCTCTAAGGGGTGACAATGGCCATCACTGCTCCTTTCTAGGTGAAGAGACAGATTCCGGAGATTCAAGTCAAGGTCACATGGTCAAGCTAGCATACTAAAGACAGATCTGGGCTCGCCTGCTGCCGAAATCCATGCATTTAAGCCATTATCAAGTTATCTTCTAAAACTTTTTGTTTACGAGACACCCAAGCAGCAAGGAGATCCGGTCCAGGCACCAGGAGAGACATCACTGGGGTGAGTGAGTTTCTGACCGCGGCAGCAGCCTGGGACAGGGAACTCAGACACCCCTCCTACACTTCCTGGTCATCCTCAGGGGC